>NW_020952875.1:0-3090 GCF_900497805.2 Vombatus ursinus | reverse complement strand
GGTCCTAGAAGAGGGTCTGTAAAACCATCAGGCAAAACTGGACCTGAAGATGAAACATTCTTCACTTCAACCACATAACTATTCTGTAAAGAATGCAAACCAGTAAGACAACAATTTTCTAATCAAATTGTGAGAATCAGTGATTTTAAGACTCCAGTGCAAAATTTCTTCTCCTTTTTTATCATGGAGCTCTTTGGCAGTCAGTATGGTGAAATTTATGCTCCCTTTCTCAGAATAATGCAAATTTAAAGTGTTAAAAAACATATATAGACATATCAAAAACCCTCAATAATACAGAAATAAATTATATATATATATATGTATTTATATATGTATATATGTATAGGAACATATCACTTCATCCTCACAACAACCCTGGGAGGGAGGTGCTGTTATCACTTTCATTTTACAGATAAGAAAACTGAGGCAGGCAGAGGGGAAGTGACATCCCCAGGGTCACACAGTTAGTGAGTATCAGGTATAGGTGAGGGATAAGTCAGGAGGAGGGAGAGCTCATGATAGGAGGAAGCAAACAAGGATAGCTTCACTGAAGAGGAGGTGAGCAAGCTGGGCTATGAAGGATAGATGGATAGGATTTGGAGAGTCCAGAAAAATAGGAAGAAAGGGAACACTTTAGGAAAGTGAACTGAGTTGGGCTTAAGTGTTAAGGAAAACTTAATTTAAGTATGAAAGCAGAGAGACAAATTAGAATAGTGGAAAGAATATTGAACTTGAAGTCTGGAAGACCAGGGTTCAAATGCTGAGCTGTGTGACCCTCGGCAAGTCACTTAACCCCTTTATGGTGTAAAATTATGGGGATGGGCTCTAGGTCCCCCCAGACCTAACACCATGATTTCATACTCTCTGGGAAGCAGAGATTACTTCCAAGATGTAGTCTGAAGGCCATGTCTGTTCTAGGATCTCGAGGCCCAGAGACAGTACCACACCTGCTCATTCATACAAACAGGATACAAGAAGGCCTGGGAACACCTACTTCACTGCCCTCTTCTCTGACCCCATCTTTGCCTAACCCTCTGAGCTCTTCCCATGAGGACAGTTCCTTCTAAATCAGGTTATCTAAATTCACCCACGTGTATCTTTGTAGTTAGACACCAGGAAGTTGGAGGTTACAACCCAACAAGGCCTAGTGGATAAGAGAGCTGGAAATGGAGGTCAGGAAAATCTGGGTTCAAATCCAGACTGAGATGCTTTTTGTGTAACCCTGGACAAGTCACTTCACCTGTCAGCCTCCGTTTCCTCATTTATAAAAAATCTACGACTCCCTAAGCCCAGAGTTCTTAACTTTGGGTCCATGAACTCATTTTTTTGTTTAGATTTTAATGGTTGCATAGCAATATAATCAGTTTCTTTTGTAATCCTAGGTTTCTTATTTGATTCATTTTAAAACATGGCTCTGAGAAGGGGTTCAAAGGCTCTGCCAACCTTCCAAACATGTTGGGAGCCCCTGCTCTAAGAAGTCAAGTTATATAATGGGCTTGGATACTAAAAAACCATGTGACCTTGGCCAGTTCTTTATCCATCACCTGCCCTCTGCCCTCATTTCCCTCTTTTGCAAAATGAGAGGGTGTGCCAGGTCTCTTTCACCTCAAAGTTCCTTAGACTCAGTTCTTTTCTCTTGTTTCCAGGGGGCCATACTGATGACCAACTTGAATGCCTTGCACAGAGACCCCAAGGAATGGGCTACCCCAGAAACCTTCAACCCGGAACATTTTCTGGAGAATGGTCAATTTAAGAAGAGAGAAGATTTTCTGCCTTTCTCAATAGGTGAGCCACACTCAGTAGGAAGAGGCCCTAGGTCAGGAGACACCAACATTTTTAATAGTAAAAAACTTTAGAGGTGGTGGAGCCAAGACGGCAGAGTGAAGGCAGTGACTTGCTTGAGCTCTCCCCCAAACCCCTCCAAATTCCTGTTAAAAAATGACTCTAAAGAAATTCTAAAGCAGCAGAACCCACAAAAAGACAAAATGAAACAAATTTTCAGCCTAAGACAACCTGGATGGTTGATTGGAAAGGTATATCGCGCCAGGCAGGGAGAGAAGCACAGTTCGGCGTGGGAGCGCAGGCCGCAGTGACCCTGGAGCAGGCCTCAGAGGACTGAATCACAGGAAGCTGTGGTGGTTTCCAGACTTCTCCACCCACAAACACCAAAGACAACTTATAAGGTCAGTGGGAAAAGTCTGTGACTGCGGTGAGAGAAGGAGCTAGGTTTCAGCCATAAGTCCTCAGCGTGGCCTTTGGGGCAGTGGCTGCCTCCTGAGATTCTGGCCCACAGACTGAGGGGGAATCGAGTGGCTAATAAGAGAGGGATTGCAGGGATCTATTTGCCAGAGCTAAGGCAGGAATCTCTTGCTCTGCCTGTGCTTGGATCAGGGTCACAGTTCTGAAGAGAGGTCCTGGGGTGAGGAGGAGCGCTGGCGTGGCGGAGCTTGTTGTGGTGGTAGAGAGGAAACACCTCGCCCCTTATCATACCACCTTGGAAGAACTGAAAATTTACGGGCCCCTAGAAGTATCTCTGAAAACTGCTGTACAAACCCCTGAAGCATGGGATAGTACATTCTCCACATTGGAAGCAGACTCTTATCTTAACAAAGAGTTTAAAACTCAAGTAATTGGCTGGGATCATGAGCAAGTAACACAAAAAGAGTCAGACTATATTATCTTACTTTGGTGGCAAAGAAGATCAAAACATACAACCAGAAGAAGACAACTAAGTCAAAGCTCTTACATCCAAAGCCTCCAAGAACAGTATGAATCAGTCCCAGGCCTTGGAAGAGCTCAAAATGGATTTTGAGAAGCAAGTAAGAGAAGTAGAGGAAAAACTGGGAAGAGAAATGAGAGTGATGCAAGAAAATCATGAAAAACAAGTCAACAGCTTGCTAAAGGAGACCCAAAAAAATACTGAAGAAAATAACACCTTAAAAAATAGCCTAACCCAAATGGCAAAAGAGGTCCAAAAAGTCAATGAGGAGAAGAATGCCCTAAAAAGCAAAATTGGACAAATGGAAAAGGAAGTCTAAAAGATTACTGAAGAAAATACTTCCTTAAAAATTAGAATACAGCAATTGGAAG
>NW_020952874.1:0-3090 GCF_900497805.2 Vombatus ursinus | reverse complement strand
CTTCCAATTGCTGTATTCTAATTTTTAAGGAAGTATTTTCTTCAGTAATCTTTTAGACTTCCTTTTCCATTTGTCCAATTTTGCTTTTTAGGGCATTCTTCTCCTCATTGACTTTTTGGACCTCTTTTGCCATTTGGGTTAGGCTATTTTTTAAGGTGTTATTTTCTTCAGTATTTTTTTGGGTCTCCTTTAGCAAGCTGTTGACTTGTTTTTCATGATTTTCTTGCATCACTCTCATTTCTCTTCCCAGTTTTTCCTCTACTTCTCTTACTTGCTTCTCAAAATCCATTTTGAGCTCTTCCAAGGCCTGGGACTGATTCATACTGTTCTTGGAGGCTTTGGATGTAAGAGCTTTGACTTAGTTGTCTTCTTCTGGTTGTATGTTTTGATCTTCTTTGCCACCAAAGTAAGATAATATAGTCTGACTCTTTTTGTGTTACTTGCTCATGATCCCAGCCAATTACTTGAGTTTTAAACTCTTTGTTAAGATAAGAGTCTGCTTCCAATGTGGAGAATGTACTATCCCATGCTTCAGGGGTTTGTACAGCAGTTTTCAGAGATACTTCTAGGGGCCCGTAAATTTTCAGTTCTTCCAAGGTGGTATGATAAGGGGCGAGGTGTTTCCTCTCTACCACCACAACAAGCTCCGCCACGCCAGCGCTCCTCCTCACCCCAGGACCTCTCTTCAGAACTGTGACCCTGATCCAAGCACAGGCAGAGCAAGAGATTCCTGCCTTAGCTCTGGCAAATAGATCCCTGCAATCCCTCTCTTATTAGCCACTCGATTCCCCCTCAGTCTGTGGGCCAGAATCTCAGGAGGCAGCCACTGCCCCAAAGGCCACGCTGAGGACTTATGGCTGAAACCTAGCTCCTTCTCTCACCGCAGTCACAGACTTTTCCCACTGACCTTATAAGTTGTCTTTGGTGTTTGTGGGTGGAGAAGTCTGGAAACCACCACAGCTTCCTGTGATTCAGTCCTCTGAGGCCTGCTCCAGGGTCACTGCGGCCTGCGCTCCCACGCCGAACTGTGCTTCTCTCCCTGCCTGGCGCGATATACCTTTCCAATCAACCATCCAGGTTGTCTTAGGCTGAAAATTTGTTTCATTTTGTCTTTTTGTGGGTTCTGCTGCTTTAGAATTTCTTTAGAGTCATTTTTTAACAGGAATTTGGAGGGGTTTGGGGGAGAGCTCAAGCAAGTCACTGCCTTCACTCTGCCGTCTTGGCTCCACCACCTCTAAAGTTTTTTACTATTAAAAATGTTGGTGTCTCCTGACCTAGGGCCTCTTCCTACTGAGTGTGGCTCACCTATTGAGAAAGGCAGAAAATCTTCTCTCTTCTTAAATTGACCATTCTCCAGAAAATGTTCCGGGTTGAAGGTTTCTGGGGTAGCCCATTCCTTGGGGTCTCTGTGCAAGGCATTCAAGTTGGTCATCAGTATGGCCCCCTGGAAACAAGAGAAAAGAACTGAGTCTAAGGAACTTTGAGGTGAAAGAGACCTGGCACACCCTCTCATTTTGCAAAAGAGGGAAATGAGGGCAGAGGGCAGGTGATGGATAAAGAACTGGCCAAGGTCACATGGTTTTTTAGTATCCAAGCCCATTATATAACTTGACTTCTTAGAGCAGGGGCTCCCAACATGTTTGGAAGGTTGGCAGAGCCTTTGAACCCCTTCTCAGAGCCATGTTTTAAAATGAATCAAATAAGAAACCTAGGATTACAAAAGAAACTGATTATATTGCTATGCAACCATTAAAATCTAAACAAAAAAATGAGTTCATGGACCCAAAGTTAAGAACTCTGGGCTTAGGGAGTCGTAGATTTTTTATAAATGAGGAAACGGAGGCTGACAGGTGAAGTGACTTGTCCAGGGTTACACAAAAAGCATCTCAGTCTGGATTTGAACCCAGATTTTCCTGACCTCCATTTCCAGCTCTCTTATCCACTAGGCCTTGTTGGGTTGTAACCTCCAACTTCCTGGTGTCTAACTACAAAGATACACGTGGGTGAATTTAGATAACCTGATTTAGAAGGAACTGTCCTCATGGGAAGAGCTCAGAGGGTTAGGCAAAGATGGGGTCAGAGAAGAGGGCAGTGAAGTAGGTGTTCCCAGGCCTTCTTGTATCCTGTTTGTATGAATGAGCAGGTGTGGTACTGTCTCTGGGCCTCGAGATCCTAGAACAGACATGGCCTTCAGACTACATCTTGGAAGTAATCTCTGCTTCCCAGAGAGTATGAAATCATGGTGTTAGGTCTGGGGGGACCTAGAGCCCATCCCCATAATTTTACACCATAAAGGGGTTAAGTGACTTGCCGAGGGTCACACAGCTCAGCATTTGAACCCTGGTCTTCCAGACTTCAAGTTCAATATTCTTTCCACTATTCTAATTTGTCTCTCTGCTTTCATACTTAAATTAAGTTTTCCTTAACACTTAAGCCCAACTCAGTTCACTTTCCTAAAGTGTTCCCTTTCTTCCTATTTTTCTGGACTCTCCAAATCCTATCCATCTATCCTTCATAGCCCAGCTTGCTCACCTCCTCTTCAGTGAAGCTATCCTTGTTTGCTTCCTCCTATCATGAGCTCTCCCTCCTCCTGACTTATCCCTCACCTATACCTGATACTCACTAACTGTGTGACCCTGGGGATGTCACTTCCCCTCTGCCTGCCTCAGTTTTCTTATCTGTAAAATGAAAGTGATAACAGCACCTCCCTCCCAGGGTTGTTGTGAGGATGAAGTGATATGTTCCTATACATATATACATATATAAATACATATATATATATATAATTTATTTCTGTATTATTGAGGGTTTTTGATATGTCTATATATGTTTTTTAACACTTTAAATTTGCATTATTCTGAGAAAGGGAGCATAAATTTCACCATACTGACTGCCAAAGAGCTCCATGATAAAAAAGGAGAAGAAATTTTGCACTGGAGTCTTAAAATCACTGATTCTCACAATTTGATTAGAAAATTGTTGTCTTACTGGTTTGCATTCTTTACAGAACAGTTTTGTGGTTGAAGTGAAGAATGTTTCATCTTCAGGTCCAGTTTTGCCTGATGGTTTTACAGACCCTCTTCTAGGACC
>NW_020952873.1:0-3090 GCF_900497805.2 Vombatus ursinus | reverse complement strand
GGTCCTAGAAGAGGGTCTGTAAAACCATCAGGCAAAACTGGACCTGAAGATGAAACATTCTTCACTTCAACCACAAAACTGTTCTGTAAAGAATGCAAACCAGTAAGACAACAATTTTCTAATCAAATTGTGAGAATCAGTGATTTTAAGACTCTAGTGCAAAATTTCTTCTCCTTTTTTATCATGGAGCTCTTTGGCAGTCAGTATGGTGAAATTTATGCTCCCTTTCTCAGAATAATGCAAATTTAAAGTGTTAAAAAACATATATAGACATATCAAAAACCCTCAATAATACAGAAATAAATTATATATATATATATGTATTTATATATGTATATATGTATAGGAACATATCACTTCATCCTCACAACAACCCTGGGAGGGAGGTGCTGTTATCACTTTCATTTTACAGATAAGAAAACTGAGGCAGGCAGAGGGGAAGTGACATCCCCAGGGTCACACAGTTAGTGAGTATCAGGTATAGGTGAGGGATAAGTCAGGAGGAGGGAGAGCTCATGATAGGAGGAAGCAAACAAGGATAGCTTCACTGAAGAGGAGGTGAGCAAGCTGGGCTATGAAGGATAGATGGATAGGATTTGGAGAGTCCAGAAAAATAGGAAGAAAGGGAACACTTTAGGAAAGTGAACTGAGTTGGGCTTAAGTGTTAAGGAAAACTTAATTTAAGTATGAAAGCAGAGAGACAAATTAGAATAGTGGAAAGAATATTGAACTTGAAGTCTGGAAGACCAGGGTTCAAATGCTGAGCTGTGTGACCCTCGGCAAGTCACTTAACCCCTTTATGGTGTAAAATTATGGGGATGGGCTCTAGGTCCCCCCAGACCTAACACCATGATTTCATACTCTCTGGGAAGCAGAGATTACTTCCAAGATGTAGTCTGAAGGCCATGTCTGTTCTAGGATCTCGAGGCCCAGAGACAGTACCACACCTGCTCATTCATACAAACAGGATACAAGAAGGCCTGGGAACACCTACTTCACTGCCCTCTTCTCTGACCCCATCTTTGCCTAACCCTCTGAGCTCTTCCCATGAGGACAGTTCCTTCTAAATCAGGTTATCTAAATTCACCCACGTGTATCTTTGTAGTTAGACACCAGGAAGTTGGAGGTTACAACCCAACAAGGCCTAGTGGATAAGAGAGCTGGAAATGGAGGTCAGGAAAATCTGGGTTCAAATCCAGACTGAGATGCTTTTTGTGTAACCCTGGACAAGTCACTTCACCTGTCAGCCTCCGTTTCCTCATTTATAAAAAATCTACGACTCCCTAAGCCCAGAGTTCTTAACTTTGGGTCCATGAACTCATTTTTTTGTTTAGATTTTAATGGTTGCATAGCAATATAATCAGTTTCTTTTGTAATCCTAGGTTTCTTATTTGATTCATTTTAAAACATGGCTCTGAGAAGGGGTTCAAAGGCTCTGCCAACCTTCCAAACATGTTGGGAGCCCCTGCTCTAAGAAGTCAAGTTATATAATGGGCTTGGATACTAAAAAACCATGTGACCTTGGCCAGTTCTTTATCCATCACCTGCCCTCTGCCCTCATTTCCCTCTTTTGCAAAATGAGAGGGTGTGCCAGGTCTCTTTCACCTCAAAGTTCCTTAGACTCAGTTCTTTTCTCTTGTTTCCAGGGGGCCATACTGATGACCAACTTGAATGCCTTGCACAGAGACCCCAAGGAATGGGCTACCCCAGAAACCTTCAACCCGGAACATTTTCTGGAGAATGGTCAATTTAAGAAGAGAGAAGATTTTCTGCCTTTCTCAATAGGTGAGCCACACTCAGTAGGAAGAGGCCCTAGGTCAGGAGACACCAACATTTTTAATAGTAAAAAACTTTAGAGGTGGTGGAGCCAAGACGGCAGAGTGAAGGCAGTGACTTGCTTGAGCTCTCCCCCAAACCCCTCCAAATTCCTGTTAAAAAATGACTCTAAAGAAATTCTAAAGCAGCAGAACCCACAAAAAGACAAAATGAAACAAATTTTCAGCCTAAGACAACCTGGATGGTTGATTGGAAAGGTATATCGCGCCAGGCAGGGAGAGAAGCACAGTTCGGCGTGGGAGCGCAGGCCGCAGTGACCCTGGAGCAGGCCTCAGAGGACTGAATCACAGGAAGCTGTGGTGGTTTCCAGACTTCTCCACCCACAAACACCAAAGACAACTTATAAGGTCAGTGGGAAAAGTCTGTGACTGCGGTGAGAGAAGGAGCTAGGTTTCAGCCATAAGTCCTCAGCGTGGCCTTTGGGGCAGTGGCTGCCTCCTGAGATTCTGGCCCACAGACTGAGGGGGAATCGAGTGGCTAATAAGAGAGGGATTGCAGGGATCTATTTGCCAGAGCTAAGGCAGGAATCTCTTGCTCTGCCTGTGCTTGGATCAGGGTCACAGTTCTGAAGAGAGGTCCTGGGGTGAGGAGGAGCGCTGGCGTGGCGGAGCTTGTTGTGGTGGTAGAGAGGAAACACCTCGCCCCTTATCATACCACCTTGGAAGAACTGAAAATTTACGGGCCCCTAGAAGTATCTCTGAAAACTGCTGTACAAACCCCTGAAGCATGGGATAGTACATTCTCCACATTGGAAGCAGACTCTTATCTTAACAAAGAGTTTAAAACTCAAGTAATTGGCTGGGATCATGAGCAAGTAACACAAAAAGAGTCAGACTATATTATCTTACTTTGGTGGCAAAGAAGATCAAAACATACAACCAGAAGAAGACAACTAAGTCAAAGCTCTTACATCCAAAGCCTCCAAGAACAGTATGAATCAGTCCCAGGCCTTGGAAGAGCTCAAAATGGATTTTGAGAAGCAAGTAAGAGAAGTAGAGGAAAAACTGGGAAGAGAAATGAGAGTGATGCAAGAAAATCATGAAAAACAAGTCAACAGCTTGCTAAAGGAGACCCAAAAAAATACTGAAGAAAATAACACCTTAAAAAATAGCCTAACCCAAATGGCAAAAGAGGTCCAAAAAGTCAATGAGGAGAAGAATGCCCTAAAAAGCAAAATTGGACAAATGGAAAAGGAAGTCTAAAAGATTACTGAAGAAAATACTTCCTTAAAAATTAGAATACAGCAATTGGAAG
>NW_020952872.1:0-3090 GCF_900497805.2 Vombatus ursinus | reverse complement strand
CTTCCAATTGCTGTATTCTAATTTTTAAGGAAGTATTTTCTTCAGTAATCTTTTAGACTTCCTTTTCCATTTGTCCAATTTTGCTTTTTAGGGCATTCTTCTCCTCATTGACTTTTTGGACCTCTTTTGCCATTTGGGTTAGGCTATTTTTTAAGGTGTTATTTTCTTCAGTATTTTTTTGGGTCTCCTTTAGCAAGCTGTTGACTTGTTTTTCATGATTTTCTTGCATCACTCTCATTTCTCTTCCCAGTTTTTCCTCTACTTCTCTTACTTGCTTCTCAAAATCCATTTTGAGCTCTTCCAAGGCCTGGGACTGATTCATACTGTTCTTGGAGGCTTTGGATGTAAGAGCTTTGACTTAGTTGTCTTCTTCTGGTTGTATGTTTTGATCTTCTTTGCCACCAAAGTAAGATAATATAGTCTGACTCTTTTTGTGTTACTTGCTCATGATCCCAGCCAATTACTTGAGTTTTAAACTCTTTGTTAAGATAAGAGTCTGCTTCCAATGTGGAGAATGTACTATCCCATGCTTCAGGGGTTTGTACAGCAGTTTTCAGAGATACTTCTAGGGGCCCGTAAATTTTCAGTTCTTCCAAGGTGGTATGATAAGGGGCGAGGTGTTTCCTCTCTACCACCACAACAAGCTCCGCCACGCCAGCGCTCCTCCTCACCCCAGGACCTCTCTTCAGAACTGTGACCCTGATCCAAGCACAGGCAGAGCAAGAGATTCCTGCCTTAGCTCTGGCAAATAGATCCCTGCAATCCCTCTCTTATTAGCCACTCGATTCCCCCTCAGTCTGTGGGCCAGAATCTCAGGAGGCAGCCACTGCCCCAAAGGCCACGCTGAGGACTTATGGCTGAAACCTAGCTCCTTCTCTCACCGCAGTCACAGACTTTTCCCACTGACCTTATAAGTTGTCTTTGGTGTTTGTGGGTGGAGAAGTCTGGAAACCACCACAGCTTCCTGTGATTCAGTCCTCTGAGGCCTGCTCCAGGGTCACTGCGGCCTGCGCTCCCACGCCGAACTGTGCTTCTCTCCCTGCCTGGCGCGATATACCTTTCCAATCAACCATCCAGGTTGTCTTAGGCTGAAAATTTGTTTCATTTTGTCTTTTTGTGGGTTCTGCTGCTTTAGAATTTCTTTAGAGTCATTTTTTAACAGGAATTTGGAGGGGTTTGGGGGAGAGCTCAAGCAAGTCACTGCCTTCACTCTGCCGTCTTGGCTCCACCACCTCTAAAGTTTTTTACTATTAAAAATGTTGGTGTCTCCTGACCTAGGGCCTCTTCCTACTGAGTGTGGCTCACCTATTGAGAAAGGCAGAAAATCTTCTCTCTTCTTAAATTGACCATTCTCCAGAAAATGTTCCGGGTTGAAGGTTTCTGGGGTAGCCCATTCCTTGGGGTCTCTGTGCAAGGCATTCAAGTTGGTCATCAGTATGGCCCCCTGGAAACAAGAGAAAAGAACTGAGTCTAAGGAACTTTGAGGTGAAAGAGACCTGGCACACCCTCTCATTTTGCAAAAGAGGGAAATGAGGGCAGAGGGCAGGTGATGGATAAAGAACTGGCCAAGGTCACATGGTTTTTTAGTATCCAAGCCCATTATATAACTTGACTTCTTAGAGCAGGGGCTCCCAACATGTTTGGAAGGTTGGCAGAGCCTTTGAACCCCTTCTCAGAGCCATGTTTTAAAATGAATCAAATAAGAAACCTAGGATTACAAAAGAAACTGATTATATTGCTATGCAACCATTAAAATCTAAACAAAAAAATGAGTTCATGGACCCAAAGTTAAGAACTCTGGGCTTAGGGAGTCGTAGATTTTTTATAAATGAGGAAACGGAGGCTGACAGGTGAAGTGACTTGTCCAGGGTTACACAAAAAGCATCTCAGTCTGGATTTGAACCCAGATTTTCCTGACCTCCATTTCCAGCTCTCTTATCCACTAGGCCTTGTTGGGTTGTAACCTCCAACTTCCTGGTGTCTAACTACAAAGATACACGTGGGTGAATTTAGATAACCTGATTTAGAAGGAACTGTCCTCATGGGAAGAGCTCAGAGGGTTAGGCAAAGATGGGGTCAGAGAAGAGGGCAGTGAAGTAGGTGTTCCCAGGCCTTCTTGTATCCTGTTTGTATGAATGAGCAGGTGTGGTACTGTCTCTGGGCCTCGAGATCCTAGAACAGACATGGCCTTCAGACTACATCTTGGAAGTAATCTCTGCTTCCCAGAGAGTATGAAATCATGGTGTTAGGTCTGGGGGGACCTAGAGCCCATCCCCATAATTTTACACCATAAAGGGGTTAAGTGACTTGCCGAGGGTCACACAGCTCAGCATTTGAACCCTGGTCTTCCAGACTTCAAGTTCAATATTCTTTCCACTATTCTAATTTGTCTCTCTGCTTTCATACTTAAATTAAGTTTTCCTTAACACTTAAGCCCAACTCAGTTCACTTTCCTAAAGTGTTCCCTTTCTTCCTATTTTTCTGGACTCTCCAAATCCTATCCATCTATCCTTCATAGCCCAGCTTGCTCACCTCCTCTTCAGTGAAGCTATCCTTGTTTGCTTCCTCCTATCATGAGCTCTCCCTCCTCCTGACTTATCCCTCACCTATACCTGATACTCACTAACTGTGTGACCCTGGGGATGTCACTTCCCCTCTGCCTGCCTCAGTTTTCTTATCTGTAAAATGA
Organism: Vombatus ursinus; assembly: GCF_900497805.2. Classification (NCBI taxonomy): domain Eukaryota; kingdom Metazoa; phylum Chordata; class Mammalia; order Diprotodontia; family Vombatidae; genus Vombatus; species Vombatus ursinus. The sequence continues at coordinate 401 of NW_020952872.1, read as the reverse complement.
AAGTGATAACAGCACCTCCCTCCCAGGGTTGTTGTGAGGATGAAGTGATATGTTCCTATACATATATACATATATAAATACATATATATATATATAATTTATTTCTGTATTATTGAGGGTTTTTGATATGTCTATATATGTTTTTTAACACTTTAAATTTGCATTATTCTGAGAAAGGGAGCATAAATTTCACCATACTGACTGCCAAAGAGCTCCATGATAAAAAAGGAGAAGAAATTTTGCACTGGAGTCTTAAAATCACTGATTCTCACAATTTGATTAGAAAATTGTTGTCTTACTGGTTTGCATTCTTTACAGAACAGTTTTGTGGTTGAAGTGAAGAATGTTTCATCTTCAGGTCCAGTTTTGCCTGATGGTTTTACAGACCCTCTTCTAGGACC
>NW_020952871.1:0-7114 GCF_900497805.2 Vombatus ursinus | reverse complement strand
GTGTGTGTGTGTGTGTGTGTGTGTGTGTGTGTGTGTGTGTGTGTGTGTGTAAAATCACTGGAGGCTCATAAGAACACCTACTATAAAACCCCTGTATGAGACCAAGTTATAAACAAGATATTACAAGGAACTTATAACCTAAACAAGACAAAATGAACTCACCCTATTCCCAAATCTAGGCTATAATGAGTTCTGTCATAAAGAAGCTCTTAAGGGACTAGGGAAGAGAAGTGCTACATGTACCCTATGGGAAGTTCAAGAATCCACTTTGACAACATGGAATGAAAATCACTGGAGATTTCTGAAAATCAGAATCTAACTTTTGAAAATTATTAGACTAAAGTAGTACTTACATAAATTACTCCAGTATTTAACCTCTAGTTACAACGACCAGGCTTAGCCCTGGACAAAGTCACCTCTGACATGCCCAGCTTTGCTGCTCTACAGCCCCTTTTCTCTCTGAGTGACATTTTGTACTCCCCAGGTATCTCAATTACACAGACTTCTCTCTACCCTCCTCCTTATCAAAAGTCACACTCAGGAAAGGATCAGAAGCTCATTCATGCTAAGGTACGAAATGGCTGATCACAGCTGTGTATTTAGTAATGTTTTTCTCTCAGACTATTTTTACTGAAGACAATAAAACCTTAAACTAAATGAATGAAAGGAACAGAAGATCTTTCTGAACTTACTAAAATAATAACAATATACATGTGTGTCTACATACATGTAGATATATATACACATATGTGGCATATGATGTATGTGCATATTTATACAAACCATACATATGTATAACTAGCCTCAAACAGTATCTTGCTAGAACAAGTCCAACTTGCAAACACCAGTCTTAAGTACGCTGCCATTTTCTGCTAGTTCAGATCAGAAATTTCTAAATACTTGTTTTCAACTGTATCAGTGAAAGGCCTTAAGCTCCTTGGCCTGTGATATGCTCATAAGCAAAACAAGAGAGTTGGGTATGATGTTCTCTAAACCTATTTCAGACTCATTGGTTTTTATGCTCAGTCATCACACAAAAGCCATCTAGACAATCTTAGTTGAAGACCACTAAACTAATTCCATTTGTATTACAATTCAAATTTTTATTCTAGTTCCTTGAACTCAAAGGCTTCTTGGGTAAATGCTGGTACCACAAAGTTTCTTTCCCTGGGACAAGTAGAGAAGAGAGCCCAGGACTTGGTCTTCTCTAGATGCCCTATATCAGGAATGATTTTTTTCAAGACAGACTAACTGTTTTCTCTATCTCCCCCGTGTCTAAAAGCAGGTAACGAAATGAAGCTCAAAGTGAATGCCCTAGTATTACCTGGGAAAGTGATTGACCTTTTGCATTTCAGAGAGGGTACGAAGTAAGAAGGGCTTCAGATGGGATCCTGTCCACATGAGGTTGTAGTCAGTGCTGCTTGGATGAACCTAAGGGACATATAAGGAAAAGATAAGAACACAACCTAGCCTACTTCTAGGGAGAACAATAGCTAACTGATGTAAAAAATGCAATTGCTATTTGTCATCCACCCAGAAAACACAAGAAGCAGTGCTGCCGGGAGTGAGAGTCCTGCTTTTCTCAGATGAGGCTGGAAACTGGTCATGCAAAATAGACATGTCAGAGTGGAAATATCATGAAGATTAAGTTTTGAGGAGAGGGTTCAAGTAAGAGAGAATCAACCAATCACAAAAATAAAACAAGTAGACATAAACTGGTCCTCATATAACAAATCATAAAGGTACTAGTCTCTCGTTCTTTCTTTAAAAGAATGAAGGAGATAAAGTTACCAACACCATCCCTCCCTAATTCCTTTTTAGAATAATTTCATGCTCCTGTAACCATCAGCTCTTGGGTACAAGTCATTATCAGACCCAGAATTCTTCAGAAGCAAATGAATTTACAATATAAACCATGATCAATCATGGTCAAGGCCTTCACCAAAATTTCCATTTCAGACTCTAGGTTGGTCTAACAGTAGAAAAACTAGAGTCATGAAGTCAATCCCAAATAGCCTATCCCTTTATTGGGAAACTCAGTCTCTAAAAAAAGGCCAAGAAAATCCAAGTATTGTCTTCAAGAGAAAAGACATAATACTTCCTTGCACATAATTCTCCATGCACAAGAAAAGATACAACACTATTACAGGGGAGTAGGTCCATTTGCTTTTTAGATCTCATTCTGTTAAAAGGAAAAGCTAGGTAAATGTCTAGGATTTCAATCTTATGAGTGGGACACAGCAGAGATAACAAAAATTACCCTATATCACTAGAGCACTTACTTCATGAAATCCATGCGCTGTCAGAATGCTACGCACCAGACGACTATCCGTCCGCACAATCTTATAGGATAAATGATACCGTTCTTAAGGAAATAAAAAAAGCATGTTACCACGAAGTTAATAACAGAGATAAAAGCAAACTGGAAGAGCTTTAATCTAGGTAAAGCTCAACAAAGTTATACCAAAGTTATACAAAGTTATGCCAAAGGAGTATTACTATTAGGTGAGGGTTGTACGAGAAATTTCCATGTTTCACCTAGGCAGCTAGGTGGCACAATGGACAGAGCGCTAGGCCTGGATTCAGGAAAAACTGAGTTTAAATCCAGCCTCAAACACTTACCAGCTGTGTGACCCTTAACAAGGCACTTAATTTCTATCTGCCTCAGTTTCCTCAACCATAAAAAGGAGATGATAATAGCACTTACCTCCCAGGGTTGTTGTCAGGATTAAATGAGATATTTGCAAAGTGCTCAGCATAGTGCCTTATGCATAGTAGGTGTTTAATAAAAACCTGTTTCCTTCCTTCTCAAAAGGACATAACCCAGGAAAATATTGATAATGCTGGCTACCTAGAGCCAATAACATATGACAAAATCTATTATTATATGAAAACCCCATGTAGGTACATTTTCATCTTAAAACCAAATTTCCCTTAATGTGTCATTAATTTTCTATGCAGATCTTCTCCGATATAGATCTCTAGACTTAGTCCCTGACCTCAACTCCACTCCCATAACACAAAACTACCTGTTGGGCATTTTAAAAGTATCTCAAACTCACCATGTCTCCCCCAAAACTCCCCAGAACCATCCCTCTTCCAAACTTCCCTGTTACTGTCAAGGACATCATTATCCCTCTAATTCACCCCAGTTTTCATAACCTTAGTGTTATTTTCAACTTTTCACTTTCATTCACCTGATATATCTAATTAGTTGTCAAGCCTGGTCATTTCTATCTCTACACCTCTCAGAGACATCCCTTTCTCAACTCTCATAGTCACCATCCTCATTCAGGCTCTCATCACTTCTCACCTGAACAAGCATTTACTAAGCATCTACTATGTTCCAGGCACTGTGCTACACACCAGAGACACAAAGAAAGGAAAAGGACAGTCCCTGTCTAATACAGGAGACAACATAATCTAATAGAAGAGACAACATAAAAACTAAGTACAAATAAGATATATAAAGGATAAACTGGAGATAAACAACTGAGGGAAGATACTAACATGAAGAGAAGATCAGAAAAGGCTTCTTGTAGAAGGTGGGATTTGAGCTGTCAAATCAGATTAGTTGAAACAGAGGAGCACCCTGAGACATGACTGCCAGGCAAATCAAACTACCACTACCATATTGACCACCATCTCCCCTCTCACCATAATGGAGGGTCTTAGAAATATGAATGCTTCCAGCACAATGCTTTCAGCTGTCGTTATGGAAAGAACGCCGAAGACACGGTCTGAAAATTGTTCCTACAGATGCCACAGCCACATCTGCTGAAGACCCAGGAAAAAAAAAGTTCTCACTACCAAAGTCTTTGGCACTATCAAAGGGTTCAAAATATCAGAAACTGACATGATTTTACCAGTGAAAATGACATTAAAGAAGAAGCATTAACATCTATATTGCCACTGAACCCAAATGATCATGGGACTTTTCTATATGACTTGCAGCTGAAACCTTCCAAATGTATTATTCTCTCCCCCACTGGAATGTGAACTCCTTGAGAGAAATTACTATTTTACTTTTCTAATTATATCCCCAGCACTTACCACAATGCTTTGCACATAATAAATACTCAATAAATGCTTTTTTCATTCACTTGAAGGAAGTCAAGAGGTGGAGATGAAAAGAGAAAGAATTTCAGGCATGGTGGACAGCCAGTGAAAATACCCAGAGTTAAGACTGAGCAAGGTTTAAGAAGACTGGAATGGTAGAAAGGGGCCAGGTTATGAAGGCTTTTATTTGGTACTGGAGGTGACAGGTTAATGTCTGGGTAGGAGACAGAGTGTCACGGTCATACTTGTGCTTTAGGAAGATTTGTTCGACAGCTGGGTGGCAAATGGATTGAAACAGAAGTGAGTCTTCAGGCAGGGAAATCAACTAAAAGTCTACTGCAATAGGCCAGGCATGGGGTGAAAAGGGCCTGTACCAGGATGGTAGCAGTGCCAGAGAAATGAGGAAAGCATATATGAGAGATGTTATTAAAATAAAACTGACAAGACTTGGCAACATATTGGATATTGGGGGGAGAGGAGGGATATAGGGAAGAACCTAGGATGACACCTAGGGTGGGAATCTGAGTGACTCAGAAGATGATGGTACCCTCAACAGTAGTAAGGAAGTTAGGAAAAGGGAAGGTTTTTTAGGGGAAAAGATGAGTTAAGTTTTGGATGTGGTGAATTTAAGATGTCTGCCAGGCATCTACTTCAGGACTTGCAACTAAACATGTGACTCTGAAGGTTGAGAGGTTAGAGGAGGATAGGGCTCAGAGATTCATCAGCATAGAGTTGACAGCTGGAATTTATTTTTTGGGGGGGGGTAGTAGATTTCAGCTGGAATTTATGGAAGCTGGTGAGATCACCAAGTGAATAGAGGATCCCATGGGACATCCAAAGTTAGCCAGCATGACCTAGAGGAAAATCCAGCAAAGGAGACAGAGATGGAGCAGTCAGGTAAATAGGAGGAAAAGCAGGAAAGAGTGTTGTCACAAAAACCTAGGGAGAATAAAGTATCACAGAGAAGAGAATGATTGCCAATGTCAAAGGCTGCAAAGAGGCCAAAAAGTATGAGGATTGAAAAAAGGCCATTGGATATGGCAATTAAGAGATTGTAGTGACTTTGGAGAGAACAGTTTTGGTTGGATGCTGAATTCAGAAGTCGAACTACAAAGTAAAGAAGAGAGCTCCTAATTGCAATAGCCTCTTCATTTAGTCTCCCCGTCTCTCTGGAGTCAGGGAGATTACCCCACCTGGCCCAATCCATCATCTATACAGGTGTCATATTAATATTCCTAAAACATAATGCTGACCATGTCAGTCCCCTATCCAAATAATCTTCAGTAACTCTCAATGTGTTGATTGCATTGACATAAAAATCAATTGAAAAATAAAATATATAAAACCATAAAATGTTCAGAATACTAAAATAATCCCTACTCCTTTTCTTGGCACTTAGTACTATATTTTTTGATATGACAAACTGGTATCCCAAGACTTTGTAGCCAGAGCCTGTTTATCATTTATCTAGAGTTAGAAGGAATTTTAAAAATCATACTTTCTACTATGCTCTTTGCAATGTCCCTAAGAAGTCTTCATGTAGACTTCATGTAGGAGTTGGTTTAGAAGACCTCTGTCATGTCCATTAACTCTATCTATGATCCTTATTACAGGACCCTGCCCCCTTGCTATTTTTATCCACTGGTCCTAGTTCTCTACCTACTCCCAGGTCATTCTCCCTCTTTTCTCAATGAATTCAGGGCACAGCTCACTGTCTTTCTCTCAATCCCAACTCCTGCCTGCATACAAGGAGACTTCAACAAATATATTAATGTTCTCCCAAATGCTCTTAACTTCCCAGTTCCTTAATCTATTCAATTGCAACCTTGGCTACACTCAGAGCTAGTAAGGACCTTGAACTTGATACCACTCAACAATGTTCTACTTCCACATTCATGAATTTCAAAATTCCTTTAATTATAATCATTTATCATTCCAACTTTCCCTGTGCCTTATGACTCCCTATCCCTGTTCTTTGTTCTCACTGAGATCTCTAATCATTTACCCCTGAATCCCTACACTGGCTACATTCTCTTCCCTTCCCAACCTCAACCCCTGGGTGAACCAGTTCAACTCTACACAATCTTCTACTCTGAAATCCCTGCCCCCTTCTCCTATCTGCAAATACACCTTATCAAATCTCAATCCCCTATTTCCACCTCCTTTGCTCCTGTTCATGTGATCTGAACAGACCTAGAGGAAGAGACGAAACCACGTTGATCAAGTCCACTACAAATATGTTACCTAATTTCAACTAGGTCCTCATGGCAGCAAGGAAATCCTTCTACTTCACTCTAATTAATTCCTATCCCACTTACCATATGAGCTATTCCAAATCTTCCTGTTTCTCCTCAGGTCTACCCTCTCAACTGAGATACTAGCTACATATTTCACTGAAAAATTGAAGCCATTTTCCCAAAGCTCCCTCTTTTCCTCATCTGACATCTCTGACATAACCTGCCCTACCCCCAACTATCTCCTTCTTCACTCCTCTCTCTGATGATAAGGTGGCCCTTCTGTTTGCCAGGATCAATCTTTCTACATGTAACCTTGATCCTCATTCACCCCACATAACCAATCTACTGCCAAATCTTATTTTCTAAGTTCACAACATCTCTCGGTTTTGCTATGTCCTTCTCTCCACTTATATTTTTCTCTCTAGTTCAGACCTTCATTACCTTGCACCTAAATCATACTGAAATAGCCTTCTAATTTATCTCCCTGCCTCAGTTCTCTCTCTACTCCAGTCTATCCTACATACTGCTGCCCAAGTGATTTTTCTAAAGCACAGATCTAACCATGTTGCCTCTCACCTCCTGTCCCTGCTCAATAAACTCCAGCTATTCCCTATGACCTCCCAAAACAAATTTAAAGTCTTTTGTTTGGAACTTAAGGTTTTTCGAAATGTGGCCCCTTCCTACCTTTCCAATCTTCTTATGCTTTCCTCCCCACCATGCATTCCAACATCCAGTCATAGTGTCCAATTTGTTGTTCTTTAAACATGACCCCACCCCCATCTTCCATCTTCATGACTTTACATGGCTCTGAGTGGAAT
>NW_020952870.1:0-7113 GCF_900497805.2 Vombatus ursinus | reverse complement strand
GTGTGTGTGTGTGTGTGTGTGTGTGTGTGTGTGTGTGTGTGTGTGTGTGTAAAATCACTGGAGGCTCATAAGAACACCTACTATAAAACCCCTGTATGAGACCAAGTTATAAACAAGATATTACAAGGAACTTATAACCTAAACAAGACAAAATGAACTCACCCTATTCCCAAATCTAGGCTATAATGAGTTCTGTCATAAAGAAGCTCTTAAGGGACTAGGGAAGAGAAGTGCTACATGTACCCTATGGGAAGTTCAAGAATCCACTTTGACAACATGGAATGAAAATCACTGGAGATTTCTGAAAATCAGAATCTAACTTTTGAAAATTATTAGACTAAAGTAGTACTTACATAAATTACTCCAGTATTTAACCTCTAGTTACAACGACCAGGCTTAGCCCTGGACAAAGTCACCTCTGACATGCCCAGCTTTGCTGCTCTACAGCCCCTTTTCTCTCTGAGTGACATTTTGTACTCCCCAGGTATCTCAATTACACAGACTTCTCTCTACCCTCCTCCTTATCAAAAGTCACACTCAGGAAAGGATCAGAAGCTCATTCATGCTAAGGTACGAAATGGCTGATCACAGCTGTGTATTTAGTAATGTTTTTCTCTCAGACTATTTTTACTGAAGACAATAAAACCTTAAACTAAATGAATGAAAGGAACAGAAGATCTTTCTGAACTTACTAAAATAATAACAATATACATGTGTGTCTACATACATGTAGATATATATACACATATGTGGCATATGATGTATGTGCATATTTATACAAACCATACATATGTATAACTAGCCTCAAACAGTATCTTGCTAGAACAAGTCCAACTTGCAAACACCAGTCTTAAGTACGCTGCCATTTTCTGCTAGTTCAGATCAGAAATTTCTAAATACTTGTTTTCAACTGTATCAGTGAAAGGCCTTAAGCTCCTTGGCCTGTGATATGCTCATAAGCAAAACAAGAGAGTTGGGTATGATGTTCTCTAAACCTATTTCAGACTCATTGGTTTTTATGCTCAGTCATCACACAAAAGCCATCTAGACAATCTTAGTTGAAGACCACTAAACTAATTCCATTTGTATTACAATTCAAATTTTTATTCTAGTTCCTTGAACTCAAAGGCTTCTTGGGTAAATGCTGGTACCACAAAGTTTCTTTCCCTGGGACAAGTAGAGAAGAGAGCCCAGGACTTGGTCTTCTCTAGATGCCCTATATCAGGAATGATTTTTTTCAAGACAGACTAACTGTTTTCTCTATCTCCCCCGTGTCTAAAAGCAGGTAACGAAATGAAGCTCAAAGTGAATGCCCTAGTATTACCTGGGAAAGTGATTGACCTTTTGCATTTCAGAGAGGGTACGAAGTAAGAAGGGCTTCAGATGGGATCCTGTCCACATGAGGTTGTAGTCAGTGCTGCTTGGATGAACCTAAGGGACATATAAGGAAAAGATAAGAACACAACCTAGCCTACTTCTAGGGAGAACAATAGCTAACTGATGTAAAAAATGCAATTGCTATTTGTCATCCACCCAGAAAACACAAGAAGCAGTGCTGCCGGGAGTGAGAGTCCTGCTTTTCTCAGATGAGGCTGGAAACTGGTCATGCAAAATAGACATGTCAGAGTGGAAATATCATGAAGATTAAGTTTTGAGGAGAGGGTTCAAGTAAGAGAGAATCAACCAATCACAAAAATAAAACAAGTAGACATAAACTGGTCCTCATATAACAAATCATAAAGGTACTAGTCTCTCGTTCTTTCTTTAAAAGAATGAAGGAGATAAAGTTACCAACACCATCCCTCCCTAATTCCTTTTTAGAATAATTTCATGCTCCTGTAACCATCAGCTCTTGGGTACAAGTCATTATCAGACCCAGAATTCTTCAGAAGCAAATGAATTTACAATATAAACCATGATCAATCATGGTCAAGGCCTTCACCAAAATTTCCATTTCAGACTCTAGGTTGGTCTAACAGTAGAAAAACTAGAGTCATGAAGTCAATCCCAAATAGCCTATCCCTTTATTGGGAAACTCAGTCTCTAAAAAAAGGCCAAGAAAATCCAAGTATTGTCTTCAAGAGAAAAGACATAATACTTCCTTGCACATAATTCTCCATGCACAAGAAAAGATACAACACTATTACAGGGGAGTAGGTCCATTTGCTTTTTAGATCTCATTCTGTTAAAAGGAAAAGCTAGGTAAATGTCTAGGATTTCAATCTTATGAGTGGGACACAGCAGAGATAACAAAAATTACCCTATATCACTAGAGCACTTACTTCATGAAATCCATGCGCTGTCAGAATGCTACGCACCAGACGACTATCCGTCCGCACAATCTTATAGGATAAATGATACCGTTCTTAAGGAAATAAAAAAAGCATGTTACCACGAAGTTAATAACAGAGATAAAAGCAAACTGGAAGAGCTTTAATCTAGGTAAAGCTCAACAAAGTTATACCAAAGTTATACAAAGTTATGCCAAAGGAGTATTACTATTAGGTGAGGGTTGTACGAGAAATTTCCATGTTTCACCTAGGCAGCTAGGTGGCACAATGGACAGAGCGCTAGGCCTGGATTCAGGAAAAACTGAGTTTAAATCCAGCCTCAAACACTTACCAGCTGTGTGACCCTTAACAAGGCACTTAATTTCTATCTGCCTCAGTTTCCTCAACCATAAAAAGGAGATGATAATAGCACTTACCTCCCAGGGTTGTTGTCAGGATTAAATGAGATATTTGCAAAGTGCTCAGCATAGTGCCTTATGCATAGTAGGTGTTTAATAAAAACCTGTTTCCTTCCTTCTCAAAAGGACATAACCCAGGAAAATATTGATAATGCTGGCTACCTAGAGCCAATAACATATGACAAAATCTATTATTATATGAAAACCCCATGTAGGTACATTTTCATCTTAAAACCAAATTTCCCTTAATGTGTCATTAATTTTCTATGCAGATCTTCTCCGATATAGATCTCTAGACTTAGTCCCTGACCTCAACTCCACTCCCATAACACAAAACTACCTGTTGGGCATTTTAAAAGTATCTCAAACTCACCATGTCTCCCCCAAAACTCCCCAGAACCATCCCTCTTCCAAACTTCCCTGTTACTGTCAAGGACATCATTATCCCTCTAATTCACCCCAGTTTTCATAACCTTAGTGTTATTTTCAACTTTTCACTTTCATTCACCTGATATATCTAATTAGTTGTCAAGCCTGGTCATTTCTATCTCTACACCTCTCAGAGACATCCCTTTCTCAACTCTCATAGTCACCATCCTCATTCAGGCTCTCATCACTTCTCACCTGAACAAGCATTTACTAAGCATCTACTATGTTCCAGGCACTGTGCTACACACCAGAGACACAAAGAAAGGAAAAGGACAGTCCCTGTCTAATACAGGAGACAACATAATCTAATAGAAGAGACAACATAAAAACTAAGTACAAATAAGATATATAAAGGATAAACTGGAGATAAACAACTGAGGGAAGATACTAACATGAAGAGAAGATCAGAAAAGGCTTCTTGTAGAAGGTGGGATTTGAGCTGTCAAATCAGATTAGTTGAAACAGAGGAGCACCCTGAGACATGACTGCCAGGCAAATCAAACTACCACTACCATATTGACCACCATCTCCCCTCTCACCATAATGGAGGGTCTTAGAAATATGAATGCTTCCAGCACAATGCTTTCAGCTGTCGTTATGGAAAGAACGCCGAAGACACGGTCTGAAAATTGTTCCTACAGATGCCACAGCCACATCTGCTGAAGACCCAGGAAAAAAAAAGTTCTCACTACCAAAGTCTTTGGCACTATCAAAGGGTTCAAAATATCAGAAACTGACATGATTTTACCAGTGAAAATGACATTAAAGAAGAAGCATTAACATCTATATTGCCACTGAACCCAAATGATCATGGGACTTTTCTATATGACTTGCAGCTGAAACCTTCCAAATGTATTATTCTCTCCCCCACTGGAATGTGAACTCCTTGAGAGAAATTACTATTTTACTTTTCTAATTATATCCCCAGCACTTACCACAATGCTTTGCACATAATAAATACTCAATAAATGCTTTTTTCATTCACTTGAAGGAAGTCAAGAGGTGGAGATGAAAAGAGAAAGAATTTCAGGCATGGTGGACAGCCAGTGAAAATACCCAGAGTTAAGACTGAGCAAGGTTTAAGAAGACTGGAATGGTAGAAAGGGGCCAGGTTATGAAGGCTTTTATTTGGTACTGGAGGTGACAGGTTAATGTCTGGGTAGGAGACAGAGTGTCACGGTCATACTTGTGCTTTAGGAAGATTTGTTCGACAGCTGGGTGGCAAATGGATTGAAACAGAAGTGAGTCTTCAGGCAGGGAAATCAACTAAAAGTCTACTGCAATAGGCCAGGCATGGGGTGAAAAGGGCCTGTACCAGGATGGTAGCAGTGCCAGAGAAATGAGGAAAGCATATATGAGAGATGTTATTAAAATAAAACTGACAAGACTTGGCAACATATTGGATATTGGGGGGAGAGGAGGGATATAGGGAAGAACCTAGGATGACACCTAGGGTGGGAATCTGAGTGACTCAGAAGATGATGGTACCCTCAACAGTAGTAAGGAAGTTAGGAAAAGGGAAGGTTTTTTAGGGGAAAAGATGAGTTAAGTTTTGGATGTGGTGAATTTAAGATGTCTGCCAGGCATCTACTTCAGGACTTGCAACTAAACATGTGACTCTGAAGGTTGAGAGGTTAGAGGAGGATAGGGCTCAGAGATTCATCAGCATAGAGTTGACAGCTGGAATTTATTTTTTGGGGGGGGTAGTAGATTTCAGCTGGAATTTATGGAAGCTGGTGAGATCACCAAGTGAATAGAGGATCCCATGGGACATCCAAAGTTAGCCAGCATGACCTAGAGGAAAATCCAGCAAAGGAGACAGAGATGGAGCAGTCAGGTAAATAGGAGGAAAAGCAGGAAAGAGTGTTGTCACAAAAACCTAGGGAGAATAAAGTATCACAGAGAAGAGAATGATTGCCAATGTCAAAGGCTGCAAAGAGGCCAAAAAGTATGAGGATTGAAAAAAGGCCATTGGATATGGCAATTAAGAGATTGTAGTGACTTTGGAGAGAACAGTTTTGGTTGGATGCTGAATTCAGAAGTCGAACTACAAAGTAAAGAAGAGAGCTCCTAATTGCAATAGCCTCTTCATTTAGTCTCCCCGTCTCTCTGGAGTCAGGGAGATTACCCCACCTGGCCCAATCCATCATCTATACAGGTGTCATATTAATATTCCTAAAACATAATGCTGACCATGTCAGTCCCCTATCCAAATAATCTTCAGTAACTCTCAATGTGTTGATTGCATTGACATAAAAATCAATTGAAAAATAAAATATATAAAACCATAAAATGTTCAGAATACTAAAATAATCCCTACTCCTTTTCTTGGCACTTAGTACTATATTTTTTGATATGACAAACTGGTATCCCAAGACTTTGTAGCCAGAGCCTGTTTATCATTTATCTAGAGTTAGAAGGAATTTTAAAAATCATACTTTCTACTATGCTCTTTGCAATGTCCCTAAGAAGTCTTCATGTAGACTTCATGTAGGAGTTGGTTTAGAAGACCTCTGTCATGTCCATTAACTCTATCTATGATCCTTATTACAGGACCCTGCCCCCTTGCTATTTTTATCCACTGGTCCTAGTTCTCTACCTACTCCCAGGTCATTCTCCCTCTTTTCTCAATGAATTCAGGGCACAGCTCACTGTCTTTCTCTCAATCCCAACTCCTGCCTGCATACAAGGAGACTTCAACAAATATATTAATGTTCTCCCAAATGCTCTTAACTTCCCAGTTCCTTAATCTATTCAATTGCAACCTTGGCTACACTCAGAGCTAGTAAGGACCTTGAACTTGATACCACTCAACAATGTTCTACTTCCACATTCATGAATTTCAAAATTCCTTTAATTATAATCATTTATCATTCCAACTTTCCCTGTGCCTTATGACTCCCTATCCCTGTTCTTTGTTCTCACTGAGATCTCTAATCATTTACCCCTGAATCCCTACACTGGCTACATTCTCTTCCCTTCCCAACCTCAACCCCTGGGTGAACCAGTTCAACTCTACACAATCTTCTACTCTGAAATCCCTGCCCCCTTCTCCTATCTGCAAATACACCTTATCAAATCTCAATCCCCTATTTCCACCTCCTTTGCTCCTGTTCATGTGATCTGAACAGACCTAGAGGAAGAGACGAAACCACGTTGATCAAGTCCACTACAAATATGTTACCTAATTTCAACTAGGTCCTCATGGCAGCAAGGAAATCCTTCTACTTCACTCTAATTAATTCCTATCCCACTTACCATATGAGCTATTCCAAATCTTCCTGTTTCTCCTCAGGTCTACCCTCTCAACTGAGATACTAGCTACATATTTCACTGAAAAATTGAAGCCATTTTCCCAAAGCTCCCTCTTTTCCTCATCTGACATCTCTGACATAACCTGCCCTACCCCCAACTATCTCCTTCTTCACTCCTCTCTCTGATGATAAGGTGGCCCTTCTGTTTGCCAGGATCAATCTTTCTACATGTAACCTTGATCCTCATTCACCCCACATAACCAATCTACTGCCAAATCTTATTTTCTAAGTTCACAACATCTCTCGGTTTTGCTATGTCCTTCTCTCCACTTATATTTTTCTCTCTAGTTCAGACCTTCATTACCTTGCACCTAAATCATACTGAAATAGCCTTCTAATTTATCTCCCTGCCTCAGTTCTCTCTCTACTCCAGTCTATCCTACATACTGCTGCCCAAGTGATTTTTCTAAAGCACAGATCTAACCATGTTGCCTCTCACCTCCTGTCCCTGCTCAATAAACTCCAGCTATTCCCTATGACCTCCCCAAACAAATTTAAAGTCTTTTGTTTGGAACTTAAGGTTTTTCGAAATGTGGCCCCTTCCTACCTTTCCAATCTTCTTATGCTTTCCTCCCCACCATGCATTCCAACATCCAGTCATAGTGTCCAATTTGTTGTTCTTTAAACATGACCCCACCCCCATCTTCCATCTTCATGACTTTACATGGCTCTGAGTGGAAT
>NW_020952869.1:0-7065 GCF_900497805.2 Vombatus ursinus | reverse complement strand
ATAAATAAACACAGAGATAAATCATATATTTCAGTGCCATTAACTCTGAGGCAATGTCAACACTTTACTAAGTCCCACGAAAATTTTCCTTCATTCCAACAAATAGACAAAGTTACTGAGCAATAAATTAATGTCTTTTTACCACTATATCAATATCAATCAACCAATTAACATTCATTAAGTGCCTGACACATTAATATGTCACAATGAACTTTCCATATAGTTCAAGTTTCAACTCTTTTCCTTTATGGGCTGTTAAAGACGGCCTACCTACGACCTTCAAATTTTATCCTTTTCCTCCTCTACCCAAAATAACCCCAGCCTCACTCCACCTTCAGTCAGTACCCTGCTAGGCCAGGGCAATATGAGCTCTCTCCTTTGCTCTCCTTCCTTCCTCCAACGAGAAGCCATTCTAGATCTTCTCTCTCCTACCCTCATTACCACAGTTAAATGTCTTTTCAAAGGTTTTTGCATCTAGGCTTTTCTACCATCAGCACAATATGCCAATTTTCACCATTCCGAGTGGCAGAGCACTTCTACCATTTTACCTATTCCCCACTCCCCCTCTCCCTCTTCCCCTATATGTTAGAGCAAGTTTAGAAATACTGGAGTGTGCTATGAAATGAAAAAGTCTGGGAAGTTCCACTATAAATGACTTGCTCACAATTTTCAAGAAACAACATCAGAGATATAAAATTCCTAGAAATTATTTTGAAGCGGTTGATGTTCGGGTCTATTTTTAATCCTGGCCTTTACATCCCTAACAAAATAGCTTTTCCCAAAACCAATGGATCTAAGCACGACATTAGGATTTTATATTGCTATTGTAGGTGGAAAAAAATGATTGTTCACTAGCCATGGCCAAGGCTGGTGAAATATTCTTATCATCAAGTGAAAAGTGTGATGGTTGGTCAGGCAGACCATTAGTTATGCCTCCCATAAGTATCTAAACTTATAACAAGTTTTAATACTACCCTTGTAAAATAACCAGATATCCAATTAATATGACCCAACTTGATCATACTATATAATAAATACTTATACAATTGCATTCCCTGCAAAGAGAAGGTCCCTAAATATTCTAGAGGTTCAAAATTCTGTCAGTAAGATCTATGGTAATCTACAGGAATTCTTAACCTGGGGCCTATGACTTTTTAAATATTCAGATAACTGTATTTCAATATATTTGTTTCCTTTGTAACCCTACATGTTTTATCTCATGCATTTAAAAATATTATTCTGAGAAGGGGTCCCTAGTCTTCACCAAACTGTCCAAGGGGTTCATGACACAAAACAGGTTAAGAACTTCTGGGCAAGAAGAGCTTCTCATTCATTTAACAAATAATTGTTAAGTACCTACCATATGCAAAGGTACTCAGCTAAGTCCTGTATAATTTTAATATAGTACGTGGGGTTTTTTCCTCAGTTCTAAAAATACTTTCAAATGTTCATGGCAAAATCAATTCTAAGAAGCTATGCCTATTAGTTCTATAAATTTAATTTCCCAAAATATTTATTTGCTGGAAAATATGTGGAAAATTCTGATGGCATGCCTTAGATTGGGCAGAATACCACAAGATCTTAAATCTGATCTCTTTTTTGCCCTTCAAATCTCCAATTTAGCAGGGCAATTTTATTATTATGTTGTCACAGTTAATATATATTTAAAAATAAACTATATACAACAAAATTTCATAATTTCATATACAACCCTCTTTTTGGTATTTATATTAGAATGTGTGTGTTTTCTTGATGATTAAATTCACAATAAAAAAATTTTAAAAAAATTTAAATCTTCAGTTTTGGTGGGCATGAGAGGAAAAGGTCTGGCACTGTACACTGAACTGGCATAGAATGGGGAACCAGAAGACTTCCTACCCTTACAATCATCTCTGCAAATGGAACACAAATAACCAGATCACATATGATATATGATATGTAAATATGATATATTTACACAGATATGTAAGACATAAAAGCAAAGCAGATAAAAAAAAAAACACTGATAAAAGACATGTGGTACTTGGAAACCAAGGCACATAAATGAAAGACATGAAAAGGTATTCCATGTAGTAAAGAGGCTAAGTGACATACAATATTAAGCTTATATGTTTGTAGCAGGCAGGCAGGTGAATTTGAGTGTCCTTACATGGACACTGAAGACAAACAAACAGTGACATGCATGAATGTGGTACTCAAAAAATACGTTCGGACATACTTTTTTTTTTGTATGTCTTTTTTTGTATTTTTTTTTTGTATATACTAAGCAAACTATCATAGTACATAATCCAAATAAAGTTAATTAAGTTTTAAATGTTAATCTTGCAATTTCTCTGCCTGGGAACTAAAATTCTTTGAATTTTTTTCTTTTTGTTATAGGCTTAGGATAATCACTGGGTTGAATTTGGCCCAAATGTAGTAGTTGCAGACCACAACACTATCAGTCAATCACTTACTACAGAATTCTGCATACTCAGCTGGCAGGAGGAAGGTCTGAGGGAGGATGTGGAATGCCTTGAATCCATGTGTATGCTGCATTCGAATAATGTTTTTGTACAGTCGGTCCTTCCGGGTTAGTTCATAAGACCTAAAATCATACAAGTTTTTTTTTCTTTCTCAGTCAATTGTGTTTGAGAGACTTGCCAGTATACTTATACTCTGAAGGGCTAATAAAAACAGACTGTAGACTTTAGGTATGATAGGAATATGAGCTCAAATGCACAGTAATAATACTGATTCTCTACCATACTTTAAGGATCATTACCAACTCTGTGCCATTCCCTTACGGGAGCCTAGTTGTTTCACACAAATCATGAAGCTAAGATAAATACATTTGGGATCTAAAGAAATACTATCACACCAACATTTTCATAACTAGCTGTACCTCCAATTTACCTCCCAAAACTTCTATTTTCCTAATCCCTGTCATCCATAACTAATGCCCTAGGCAAAACTGCTTCCCACCATCCTCTTCCATAAACCTATATCCCTAAAGAGTTGGGCCCTCCCCTTCCCTGGACCCCCTTGTTCACTGCCAGTCATCCATTAGAATCCCTCCGTTACCATGAATACCATTCCTGATCTCTTACTCATATACATTCTTTTTCACCGCTCATTATCTAAAACCCACCTTTTTGTCCTGGGGACACTACAACCCTTACTACCTCTCCAATGCCAGCCAGTCCTCTCAAGGCTCCTATCTCACAACACCAGGCCCCCACTGCCACTTGGGATCATAGCATTTAGAGCAGGAAGGAACTATAAAGATCACCTAGTCCAACCTCCTTATTTTAAAGATAAAGAAATTGAGACCCAGTGAAGTTAGGTAAATTGCCCAAGGAGACATTGGGAGTAAGTAGCAGGGACAAAATGTGAACCAAATTATTATTATTTTTTTTGGTAAGGCAATTGGGGGTTAAGTGACTTGCCCAAGGTCACACAGCTAGTATGTGTTAAGTGTTTGGTCTGAGGCCGAATTTGAACTCAGGTCCTCCTGACTTCAGGGCCAGTGCTCTATCCACTGTGCCACCTAGCTGCCCCTGAACCAAATTCTTTAACTGCAAATGTAGCATTCTTTCTAGTATAACATTATGCTCATTTTCCAAACCCTTGGTTCTGCTACCTTCAAATCACAGCATATTTATTTATCTGTGTATATGTTATACCTCCAAGTAGAATACAAACTTCTTAAAGGCAGGAACTAGCTTTCCTATTTGTCTCTGTATCTCCAGCACCTAGCACAGGGCCTTGACCACTTTTTTTTGGGGGGGGGGGGGATCCAGGGGGAAGAACTAGACTTGTGATTTCATCAGAGCAGGGAACTTCCAACAACGAAATTCCCGCCACCAATGTAAATCAGCACCAGCTGTCTGGGGCACTGAGAAGTTAGGTGACTTTCCCAGGGTCAAAAATCTAGCATGTGTCAGAAGGGAAACTTGAACCCCGGTCTTCCTGATTTCAAGGCTGGCTTTGTATCCATCAAATACCAAATTGCCTCTGGTCGAGCACATGATAGATACTTCATAAATGATTATTGAATTGAATTGATTTTGTTCAATAACTTCTCCTGCAGAATTTAGGCTGTCCAATTACACCACCATCTCCCGATCCCTGCTGCTGCCATATAACTAACCTTTAGGAAACTCCTCCAGCTTCCTCAAGCAATTGGACTTGGCTCCCCACTCACCTTGCCTGCCATCTGTGGTGACCCTAACATCCATGTGAGCAGCTTTTGTGACCCAATGGTCTCATAGCGCCTCATCTTCTTCAGCTCCCGTGACTTCTGTCTTCACCTACTATTCTGAGCCCACCCACTAGAGTCCCATTTTAGACCTCAGCATCACATCTGACACAGTTCCAACCCTAAGGTCTGAAATTCCCCTCTATATAATGTTCTAACTTGTCACTCTTCCTCATCCTGCTAACTTGATCTTCAGCCTTAATGTATCATCTAGTCTTTAGATTGCCTCTCTTTTCTCCAAGTATATCAACCCTATTCTATTGTCACTTGCCTCACATTAAAGTCTTCACCAAAATGATGAATAATTTTAACACTGCTTTCTATCCCCCCCCCCGCATTCCTCTTTACCTTGTCCCTCTGTTGTTCCTCTCCCGATCCCAAATAATAACTCAACTCACGTAATGCCCATCATCTACCTTCTCTGCTCCTACTCCCAAACGCTTATGGAGCAAGTCAACTAGGTCCAATACAAATTCATGTTTTCTAATCTCAATTGGTCCCCCCCTAAGTACAGTAATATTTGTATTCTCTTAAATTCCCTATCACATTGAGGACAACTAATTCCAAACTTTTTCTCCTTTCTTCAAACTACCAATCCCTCCCCTTTCCTTGCTCCCATTCAGCAGAAAACTTTACCTTCTAGTTATTAAAAAGATCTAGTTAATCCAACATGGACTCCCTCAACTACTCCCTTTCATATCTCACCACCAAATCTCTACTTCTAGCCCATCTCAGAGGATGACATGGTCAATCTGCTACCAAAGCTAACCACTCCACAGAGACCCTTTTGCTCCCTTTGTTCTCTGTTCCTTCAATTATCCTTCAAAATGTTAGATTGAGGTGAGAAAGACTGGAGTTCAAATCCTGCTTTCTTATATTTACTAGCTGTATAACCTAGGGTTAGTCACTTAACCTCTCTAAACCTTAGTTTCCTCATCTGTAAAAGAGGAATAAATAAATATTAACACCTACCTCACAGCATTGTGAGGTCCCAATGAAATATGTAAAGCACTTTGAAAACCCTAAAGCACTATGAAAATTCTATTATTATTCATCTTCAATCTTTCTAGCTCTTCTTTTTTTCTACAAATATACTCAGTTCTCCCTTAACCTTAAAAAAGTCTTTCTTTAACCTTAATATCCCCTCAACCAATCATCTTCTTTCCTACCTTCAGAACGCCCCTTTATCATCTCCACATCTCTTTCTTTCTACATATTCTCTCATCTATCTAGTTATATGATTTCTATTATCATTGTTATGAAGATAATAATACTAATTATAGCTAACATTTACACAGAGCTTACTATGTGCCAAGGACTAGACTAAGGACTTTATAATTACTATCTTATTTAAGGACTCTGATCGCTCACCTAAGTACCAGCATCACTGTGCTAAGTTCAGGGGATGCTCAAAGAGGCAAAGGAGGGCATCTAGGTGGTGCAGTAAATAGAACACTGGCCTTGGAGTCAGAGAGGACCTGAGTTCAAATCTGGCCTCAGACACATAACACTTATTATCTGTGTGACTCTGGTCAAGTCACTTAACCCCAATTACCTCACCAAAAAAAAAAAAAGAAAGAAAACAAAAGAAAGAAAAGGATGACCTTGTTCAGTTTGGAGCAGCTAGGTGGCGCAGCGGATACAGCGGCCCTGAAGTTAGGAGGACCTGAGTTCAAATCCCACCTCTTACACATAACACTCACTAGCTGTGTAGACTCTGGGCAAGTCACTTAACCCCAACTGCCTCACCCAAAAAAAAAAAAAAAAAAAGAGGCAAAGGGCAGTGTCTATTCTCAAGAAGCTCACAATCTAATGGGGGAGACAACATGCAAACAAATAAACAGACTTAGAATTACAAGACCTGGTTCTGACACTGCCTTCATGACCATGGGCTGAGACTCAGTTTTCTATCCATCAAATAGGAATAACACTTGTATTATTATCTCAAAGGGAAAGGAAATGTATAAACCCTAAGAGCATTTTTAAAATGTGATGCTATTATTATTAGATTTTTTTAAATCTAGAACTACAATTTCATCGATGTGATTAATTCCTGGGATAGAACGTAGTCTCTGAGATGCAGACCAGCAAATCACATACAATATATAATCTTAGACAGGCATCTAGGGGATTGAGAGGTTCAGTGACTGGCCAATGATCACAAAGCCAAAATGTGTTAAAGGCAAGACCAGTACCTGGGGCTATCTAGCTCTCTATCTACTACGCACCCTACTGCCTCTCATTAAATATTATACAGGAATTTGTGGAACTAATGCCAAGAGTATCAGTTATTCCAACTTTTCCTACAATTCTAAAGGATGAATTATATGGAATTTATGTCTAAATTAAAATATCATGTATCTGAGTAGTTTCTGGGAAGAAACTGGATCTCTAGCTTTATAAAGTATGCTATTCCTATGCTGAGATACAAACTTCATTTTCTTTTTCTTTGAAAACAGAGAACAAATTATGATATAATTCTGGAAAATGGTAGCTATGATTTTTTTTTAAACTAAATAAACTAAACTAAATAAAGTACAATATACAAGTCCTTGTATTTCACATAAATCTGAGTGAAGGAAAAATAAAGAGAAAAGTAATATTATCATAGATGTGCTCATTTAATTAACAGGTTGATCATTTTTAATGTTTCCAGGCTGGAAGTTCAGTAGCCACTCAGAAGCCTAATCTCATTACTGATCAATACCGTTTGCAACCTAGACCAGTTCACCCTCACTTAGGCAACTTGGAGGCTCCCCTCTCCTAGGGGCTTGACCAGTGTGTGTGTGTGTGTGTGTGTGTGTGTGTGTGTGTGTGTGTGTGTG
>NW_020952868.1:0-7064 GCF_900497805.2 Vombatus ursinus | reverse complement strand
ATAAATAAACACAGAGATAAATCATATATTTCAGTGCCATTAACTCTAAGGCAATGTCAACACTTTACTAAGTCCCACGAAAATTTTCCTTCATTCCAACAAATAGACAAAGTTACTGAGCAATAAATTAATGTCTTTTTACCACTATATCAATATCAATCAACCAATTAACATTCATTAAGTGCCTGACACATTAATATGTCACAATGAACTTTCCATATAGTTCAAGTTTCAACTCTTTTCCTTTATGGGCTGTTAAAGACGGCCTACCTACGACCTTCAAATTTTATCCTTTTCCTCCTCTACCCAAAATAACCCCAGCCTCACTCCACCTTCAGTCAGTACCCTGCTAGGCCAGGGCAATATGAGCTCTCTCCTTTGCTCTCCTTCCTTCCTCCAACGAGAAGCCATTCTAGATCTTCTCTCTCCTACCCTCATTACCACAGTTAAATGTCTTTTCAAAGGTTTTTGCATCTAGGCTTTTCTACCATCAGCACAATATGCCAATTTTCACCATTCCGAGTGGCAGAGCACTTCTACCATTTTACCTATTCCCCACTCCCCCTCTCCCTCTTCCCCTATATGTTAGAGCAAGTTTAGAAATACTGGAGTGTGCTATGAAATGAAAAAGTCTGGGAAGTTCCACTATAAATGACTTGCTCACAATTTTCAAGAAACAACATCAGAGATATAAAATTCCTAGAAATTATTTTGAAGCGGTTGATGTTCGGGTCTATTTTTAATCCTGGCCTTTACATCCCTAACAAAATAGCTTTTCCCAAAACCAATGGATCTAAGCACGACATTAGGATTTTATATTGCTATTGTAGGTGGAAAAAAATGATTGTTCACTAGCCATGGCCAAGGCTGGTGAAATATTCTTATCATCAAGTGAAAAGTGTGATGGTTGGTCAGGCAGACCATTAGTTATGCCTCCCATAAGTATCTAAACTTATAACAAGTTTTAATACTACCCTTGTAAAATAACCAGATATCCAATTAATATGACCCAACTTGATCATACTATATAATAAATACTTATACAATTGCATTCCCTGCAAAGAGAAGGTCCCTAAATATTCTAGAGGTTCAAAATTCTGTCAGTAAGATCTATGGTAATCTACAGGAATTCTTAACCTGGGGCCTATGACTTTTTAAATATTCAGATAACTGTATTTCAATATATTTGTTTCCTTTGTAACCCTACATGTTTTATCTCATGCATTTAAAAATATTATTCTGAGAAGGGGTCCCTAGTCTTCACCAAACTGTCCAAGGGGTTCATGACACAAAACAGGTTAAGAACTTCTGGGCAAGAAGAGCTTCTCATTCATTTAACAAATAATTGTTAAGTACCTACCATATGCAAAGGTACTCAGCTAAGTCCTGTATAATTTTAATATAGTACGTGGGGTTTTTTCCTCAGTTCTAAAAATACTTTCAAATGTTCATGGCAAAATCAATTCTAAGAAGCTATGCCTATTAGTTCTATAAATTTAATTTCCCAAAATATTTATTTGCTGGAAAATATGTGGAAAATTCTGATGGCATGCCTTAGATTGGGCAGAATACCACAAGATCTTAAATCTGATCTCTTTTTTGCCCTTCAAATCTCCAATTTAGCAGGGCAATTTTATTATTATGTTGTCACAGTTAATATATATTTAAAAATAAACTATATACAACAAAATTTCATAATTTCATATACAACCCTCTTTTTGGTATTTATATTAGAATGTGTGTGTTTTCTTGATGATTAAATTCACAATAAAAAAATTTTAAAAAAATTTAAATCTTCAGTTTTGGTGGGCATGAGAGGAAAAGGTCTGGCACTGTACACTGAACTGGCATAGAATGGGGAACCAGAAGACTTCCTACCCTTACAATCATCTCTGCAAATGGAACACAAATAACCAGATCACATATGATATATGATATGTAAATATGATATATTTACACAGATATGTAAGACATAAAAGCAAAGCAGATAAAAAAAAAAACACTGATAAAAGACATGTGGTACTTGGAAACCAAGGCACATAAATGAAAGACATGAAAAGGTATTCCATGTAGTAAAGAGGCTAAGTGACATACAATATTAAGCTTATATGTTTGTAGCAGGCAGGCAGGTGAATTTGAGTGTCCTTACATGGACACTGAAGACAAACAAACAGTGACATGCATGAATGTGGTACTCAAAAAATACGTTCGGACATACTTTTTTTTTTGTATGTCTTTTTTTGTATTTTTTTTTTGTATATACTAAGCAAACTATCATAGTACATAATCCAAATAAAGTTAATTAAGTTTTAAATGTTAATCTTGCAATTTCTCTGCCTGGGAACTAAAATTCTTTGAATTTTTTTCTTTTTGTTATAGGCTTAGGATAATCACTGGGTTGAATTTGGCCCAAATGTAGTAGTTGCAGACCACAACACTATCAGTCAATCACTTACTACAGAATTCTGCATACTCAGCTGGCAGGAGGAAGGTCTGAGGGAGGATGTGGAATGCCTTGAATCCATGTGTATGCTGCATTCGAATAATGTTTTTGTACAGTCGGTCCTTCCGGGTTAGTTCATAAGACCTAAAATCATACAAGTTTTTTTTTCTTTCTCAGTCAATTGTGTTTGAGAGACTTGCCAGTATACTTATACTCTGAAGGGCTAATAAAAACAGACTGTAGACTTTAGGTATGATAGGAATATGAGCTCAAATGCACAGTAATAATACTGATTCTCTACCATACTTTAAGGATCATTACCAACTCTGTGCCATTCCCTTACGGGAGCCTAGTTGTTTCACACAAATCATGAAGCTAAGATAAATACATTTGGGATCTAAAGAAATACTATCACACCAACATTTTCATAACTAGCTGTACCTCCAATTTACCTCCCAAAACTTCTATTTTCCTAATCCCTGTCATCCATAACTAATGCCCTAGGCAAAACTGCTTCCCACCATCCTCTTCCATAAACCTATATCCCTAAAGAGTTGGGCCCTCCCCTTCCCTGGACCCCCTTGTTCACTGCCAGTCATCCATTAGAATCCCTCCGTTACCATGAATACCATTCCTGATCTCTTACTCATATACATTCTTTTTCACCGCTCATTATCTAAAACCCACCTTTTTGTCCTGGGGACACTACAACCCTTACTACCTCTCCAATGCCAGCCAGTCCTCTCAAGGCTCCTATCTCACAACACCAGGCCCCCACTGCCACTTGGGATCATAGCATTTAGAGCAGGAAGGAACTATAAAGATCACCTAGTCCAACCTCCTTATTTTAAAGATAAAGAAATTGAGACCCAGTGAAGTTAGGTAAATTGCCCAAGGAGACATTGGGAGTAAGTAGCAGGGACAAAATGTGAACCAAATTATTATTATTTTTTTTGGTAAGGCAATTGGGGGTTAAGTGACTTGCCCAAGGTCACACAGCTAGTATGTGTTAAGTGTTTGGTCTGAGGCCGAATTTGAACTCAGGTCCTCCTGACTTCAGGGCCAGTGCTCTATCCACTGTGCCACCTAGCTGCCCCTGAACCAAATTCTTTAACTGCAAATGTAGCATTCTTTCTAGTATAACATTATGCTCATTTTCCAAACCCTTGGTTCTGCTACCTTCAAATCACAGCATATTTATTTATCTGTGTATATGTTATACCTCCAAGTAGAATACAAACTTCTTAAAGGCAGGAACTAGCTTTCCTATTTGTCTCTGTATCTCCAGCACCTAGCACAGGGCCTTGACCACTTTTTTTTGGGGGGGGGGGGGATCCAGGGGGAAGAACTAGACTTGTGATTTCATCAGAGCAGGGAACTTCCAACAACGAAATTCCCGCCACCAATGTAAATCAGCACCAGCTGTCTGGGGCACTGAGAAGTTAGGTGACTTTCCCAGGGTCAAAAATCTAGCATGTGTCAGAAGGGAAACTTGAACCCCGGTCTTCCTGATTTCAAGGCTGGCTTTGTATCCATCAAATACCAAATTGCCTCTGGTCGAGCACATGATAGATACTTCATAAATGATTATTGAATTGAATTGATTTTGTTCAATAACTTCTCCTGCAGAATTTAGGCTGTCCAATTACACCACCATCTCCCGATCCCTGCTGCTGCCATATAACTAACCTTTAGGAAACTCCTCCAGCTTCCTCAAGCAATTGGACTTGGCTCCCCACTCACCTTGCCTGCCATCTGTGGTGACCCTAACATCCATGTGAGCAGCTTTTGTGACCCAATGGTCTCATAGCGCCTCATCTTCTTCAGCTCCCGTGACTTCTGTCTTCACCTACTATTCTGAGCCCACCCACTAGAGTCCCATTTTAGACCTCAGCATCACATCTGACACAGTTCCAACCCTAAGGTCTGAAATTCCCCTCTATATAATGTTCTAACTTGTCACTCTTCCTCATCCTGCTAACTTGATCTTCAGCCTTAATGTATCATCTAGTCTTTAGATTGCCTCTCTTTTCTCCAAGTATATCAACCCTATTCTATTGTCACTTGCCTCACATTAAAGTCTTCACCAAAATGATGAATAATTTTAACACTGCTTTCTATCCCCCCCCCCGCATTCCTCTTTACCTTGTCCCTCTGTTGTTCCTCTCCCGATCCCAAATAATAACTCAACTCACGTAATGCCCATCATCTACCTTCTCTGCTCCTACTCCCAAACGCTTATGGAGCAAGTCAACTAGGTCCAATACAAATTCATGTTTTCTAATCTCAATTGGTCCCCCCCTAAGTACAGTAATATTTGTATTCTCTTAAATTCCCTATCACATTGAGGACAACTAATTCCAAACTTTTTCTCCTTTCTTCAAACTACCAATCCCTCCCCTTTCCTTGCTCCCATTCAGCAGAAAACTTTACCTTCTAGTTATTAAAAAGATCTAGTTAATCCAACATGGACTCCCTCAACTACTCCCTTTCATATCTCACCACCAAATCTCTACTTCTAGCCCATCTCAGAGGATGACATGGTCAATCTGCTACCAAAGCTAACCACTCCACAGAGACCCTTTTGCTCCCTTTGTTCTCTGTTCCTTCAATTATCCTTCAAAATGTTAGATTGAGGTGAGAAAGACTGGAGTTCAAATCCTGCTTTCTTATATTTACTAGCTGTATAACCTAGGGTTAGTCACTTAACCTCTCTAAACCTTAGTTTCCTCATCTGTAAAAGAGGAATAAATAAATATTAACACCTACCTCACAGCATTGTGAGGTCCCAATGAAATATGTAAAGCACTTTGAAAACCCTAAAGCACTATGAAAATTCTATTATTATTCATCTTCAATCTTTCTAGCTCTTCCTTTTTTCTACAAATATACTCAGTTCTCCCTTAACCTTAAAAAAGTCTTTCTTTAACCTTAATATCCCCTCAACCAATCATCTTCTTTCCTACCTTCAGAACGCCCCTTTATCATCTCCACATCTCTTTCTTTCTACATATTCTCTCATCTATCTAGTTATATGATTTCTATTATCATTGTTATGAAGATAATAATACTAATTATAGCTAACATTTACACAGAGCTTACTATGTGCCAAGGACTAGACTAAGGACTTTATAATTACTATCTTATTTAAGGACTCTGATCGCTCACCTAAGTACCAGCATCACTGTGCTAAGTTCAGGGGATGCTCAAAGAGGCAAAGGAGGGCATCTAGGTGGTGCAGTAAATAGAACACTGGCCTTGGAGTCAGAGAGGACCTGAGTTCAAATCTGGCCTCAGACACATAACACTTATTATCTGTGTGACTCTGGTCAAGTCACTTAACCCCAATTACCTCACCAAAAAAAAAAAAAGAAAGAAAACAAAAGAAAGAAAAGGATGACCTTGTTCAGTTTGGAGCAGCTAGGTGGCGCAGCGGATACAGCGGCCCTGAAGTTAGGAGGACCTGAGTTCAAATCCCACCTCTTACACATAACACTCACTAGCTGTGTAGACTCTGGGCAAGTCACTTAACCCCAACTGCCTCACCCAAAAAAAAAAAAAAAAAAGAGGCAAAGGGCAGTGTCTATTCTCAAGAAGCTCACAATCTAATGGGGGAGACAACATGCAAACAAATAAACAGACTTAGAATTACAAGACCTGGTTCTGACACTGCCTTCATGACCATGGGCTGAGACTCAGTTTTCTATCCATCAAATAGGAATAACACTTGTATTATTATCTCAAAGGGAAAGGAAATGTATAAACCCTAAGAGCATTTTTAAAATGTGATGCTATTATTATTAGATTTTTTTAAATCTAGAACTACAATTTCATCGATGTGATTAATTCCTGGGATAGAACGTAGTCTCTGAGATGCAGACCAGCAAATCACATACAATATATAATCTTAGACAGGCATCTAGGGGATTGAGAGGTTCAGTGACTGGCCAATGATCACAAAGCCAAAATGTGTTAAAGGCAAGACCAGTACCTGGGGCTATCTAGCTCTCTATCTACTACGCACCCTACTGCCTCTCATTAAATATTATACAGGAATTTGTGGAACTAATGCCAAGAGTATCAGTTATTCCAACTTTTCCTACAATTCTAAAGGATGAATTATATGGAATTTATGTCTAAATTAAAATATCATGTATCTGAGTAGTTTCTGGGAAGAAACTGGATCTCTAGCTTTATAAAGTATGCTATTCCTATGCTGAGATACAAACTTCATTTTCTTTTTCTTTGAAAACAGAGAACAAATTATGATATAATTCTGGAAAATGGTAGCTATGATTTTTTTTTAAACTAAATAAACTAAACTAAATAAAGTACAATATACAAGTCCTTGTATTTCACATAAATCTGAGTGAAGGAAAAATAAAGAGAAAAGTAATATTATCATAGATGTGCTCATTTAATTAACAGGTTGATCATTTTTAATGTTTCCAGGCTGGAAGTTCAGTAGCCACTCAGAAGCCTAATCTCATTACTGATCAATACCGTTTGCAACCTAGACCAGTTCACCCTCACTTAGGCAACTTGGAGGCTCCCCTCTCCTAGGGGCTTGACCAGTGTGTGTGTGTGTGTGTGTGTGTGTGTGTGTGTGTGTGTGTGTGTG
>NW_020952867.1:0-50647 GCF_900497805.2 Vombatus ursinus | reverse complement strand
AGTTGCCCCAGTAACTCTAAATCCTTTCTCCATGCAACAAACCTTCAATTTTTAAAAGAGTTCTCAATTGCAATTGCATCCTCATTTGACATTCCTGATTCCAGTCTCACCCTTCCAATCCATCATCTACACTGGTGCCAATGAATATTCCTAAAACACAATGCTGGCCATTTCAATTCCCTATTCAAAAAAATCCTCAGTGACTCTCACGGTGTTGATTGCATCAAGTTCTGAGACATTGAAGAGCCTCCTGGAAGAGCTTTATAATCACTCAAAAGAGTGTGGCTTATCCATCCACAACAGAAAGACCCAATAGAAAAAGCATGTCTATTGCCCAGATTTCAACATCAGATGCATCTGAATCTCCTATAAAATTTGTCCAACAACACGTATATCGGGGACAGACAGTACAGATGGACAATGAGCTAGGCCCAGAGTTTAAAAGGAGGAGGCTAACAGGTTGGATTGCTTTCAGAAAACTGCCAAGCACTTTTACCCACTCCAAATCTTCCCGTAGCAGCAAAGATTCATTTTCAATACAAACGTTTATGAGAATTTTTTTTTTTACTGTAATGATATCTAGAACATCAAGGCACTAAATACAAGAATCATAGAGAGGGCCATGGAAAAGTACATGATGGTTGTGAAATATGTAACCAATGAAGAGCTAAAAAGAAAAAAAGGAGTAAAGGATGTCATTAAGGAATTATTTAACAGAAAAGAAATAGCAAGATGGGCTGGTCTAATGAATAGCTTTTGGATTCTCCTGATACCCACTTATAATGTCAGGAGGAAGACCTCCATGCATGTTGGATAGACCCTGGGGTAAACCTGCTGAAGGGCATGGGAAAGAATACTATAGGATGGGCAGGTACAGCTGCCAACTGGAAAATATTTCACAAGGTTATGATCTACATTGTTAGTGGGAACACCTGAATGAATAGAATCATAGATACAATCAAGCACAGGACACGAGGTCTTCCTAGTGGGTCTTCACTCAAGCCTCTGATAAAAACACTGAACAGGAGAGGGTTGTTGACAGTGTTATGAGATACTACTAAAGACGTCTCTCTAGATAAACATCAATCTTTTAACAAATAATCTTTAGATACAGTCTTATAGCCAGTTATACATTTCAAGAAGGCTCTCTAATGGAGTACTTCAAGACTCTGGCTTTGGCCTTGTTCTGATGAAATTTTTATTAATGCTTTAAAAACATAAAGACATCTACATTAAACTCTCAAAAGTCACACAGCAAGTAGGGATGGTAATACAATGAAAAACAGAATCAGGATATGAAAAGACAGCCTGAAACAACAGACCAAATTTAATAAAATTAAACTTAAAAGGAATAAATATAAAGTCCTGCAGTTGGTTTCAAAAAATCAACTGCATAAGCATAGGATGGATGAGGGTAGAGCTAGGTAACAGTTCATGTGAAAAAGACCTGTGAATTTTGATTGCCTAAATGCTTAATATGAGTCAACTGTATAATAGAGAACAAAAGTATAGTGTCCATGGCGAAAAAAAGTGAAAGTCTTACTATATTCTGCTTTTTTAGATAACATCTGGAATACTATACCCAATTATGGGTATCATATTTTAGGAATAACATTAACAAGTTGGACCTAAACCAGAAGACATTAAGTAGAATAGTGAAGGAATTAGAAATCATGTCAAAAGAAGCTTCACTGAAGGACCTAGGGATGGTTAGTCTGAAGAAGAAATTACTTAGGTGACATGATAGCTATCTTCAAGCATAGAGTTTTCATATGTAAAAAAGGCTAAATTTATTCTAGTTGTGTCACAGAGAAGAACTTAGATAAATGAGTGGAAGCTACAGGAACTTAAGGAGCAAATAAAGCTATCTAAAAGTAGAATGGGGCTACCTCCAAAAGGCACTGAGGTCTTCAAAAAACAAAAACAAAAACAAAAAAAAACCAAACCTGGTGATTGATCACCCACTGGAGAAATATAGAAGGAATTTCGGCTTTGGTTTGGGGTCGGACTACATGACCCCTGAGGTCCATTCTAAGTCTAAGATTCTATGATTTTATTAAATTAATCTAGAGGTTTTAAGTAGTCTATAATAGAGGGGATGATTCTGTTGAAGGAAGTGGATCTGTTGGTTTAAAGGAAATACAGTTGTACAGTTGAAAAAGTACAGATCTCGGGACCAGAAGGCCTGGGTTTAATAAGTCTTGGCTCAGCTACTGTCTAGTTGTGTAATCTTAGGTGAGTCCCTCTCCTTTTCTCTGGAATCCAGAATCCTCAAGAACAAAACAAGCAGGGTGGACTAGATTTCAATTCAACAACAAACATTTATTAAGCATCTGTGCTTAATCTGCATAAGGCACTGTGCTAATCATCAGAGAAGCCAAGACAAAAATGGACTGTCTGGCTTTCAAGGCCTTTACATTCTACTGGAGGTATATAACACATAATAGATAATATAGGGAGCCTCTGGAAGAGGTAGCACCTGAGCTAAGATTTGAAGAAGACAAGAATTCTGAGTAGAAGATGGAGAAATGAGGGTATTTCAGACATGAGGACAGGGCTGGGGGAACAGGAAAGTCATCTCTAGTGTGCCATGGCGCCAGAACATGGAGTTTGTGGGGGAAGCAAATATGAAATAAAACTGGACAGGTAAGCAGAAACCAGGTTATGGAGGTTCTTAAATGCAGTCTGTGGAGCTTTAATTTTATCCTAAAGGCAAATGGGAACCACTGACGATTTCTGAACGTGAGAGTGACATGGTCAGACCTGTGCCATACGACTGCTATTTATAGTAGCTGTGCGGAAGAAGGATTGAAGACGGGTGATGATGAAAGCAGGGAAACCAAGAAGAAGCTATTACAATAGTCTAGGCAACAGATGATGAGGGCCTGAACTAAAGTGGTGGCCAAGTAGATAGAAAAAAAAAAAGAGCTGATGCTATAAAATTGGATTGAGTATAAAGAGGAGAGGCCAGGGGCCTTCCATCTGGCTGCACTCTTTCTATCGTGGTGCTGCTGCGCACGTTTCCTACCTGATTGCTAGCCTCTGGCAGGCCAGGAGGCATACCTTCCATCTTGCAGCACCATGACCTCCAGAAGGAGTGTAAAGAGGAATGGCAGGGGGCCTTCCATTTGGCTGTACACATCTCCTGCCTGATCTCCAGCCTTCCCTGGGATTTTAAACTGGATTCTTTACATCGTATCTATGCATTTCTTGCCTGATCTCCAGTCTCCTGCAGGAATAGGAGAAGAGCCATTCCATCTAATCAGTCTCTCCATGCTGAGGTGTTGGGAGAGGGTGCCACTCCATCATGCTTCCAGCCCAGTCTTCTGCTATGGGGAAGAAGAGTAAAACCACTCTTGTCCCAAGTTTTTCCAGCTGGCCTAAACTGCCTCAGATTCTGAAAGGACTCCACCCTTAGGTCAGACAATATGATTGACTTCAAAAATCTCTTTAAATTTTTCAAGTAATGATTAACAAATTCCCACATGGTCTTGCCCTCCACATACCAGTGATTTTGTACCCTTACAGATCATCATTTAAATCCTCTTCCCCAATATCCAATACCATATTATCATCCCCTTAAATATACTCACCCCAAAGTTGCAACCACTGTACCCTCCAGAATGGCTGCTCCATAGGCAACAAACTTCGTTTCATTTCAAATCTTTTCCTTTCTCACACTTTCTATTTCATGGCTTTCATTGAGACCTACGTTCAGTTGGTTCCTTGGTCATTCTGTTCAGCACCGGCTGTACTTTAACTCACTCCCCTAAGTTCATTGATTGAGATGGGGGAGTTAGAACCCTCCTTGCTCCTCATTACCACTTCCAAGTTCTCCTCCTATCACCATTAATCAATAACCTCACCTCCTTTGAAGTCTATACAGTCTACACGTACCACCCAATAAAATTCTGGTAGCTGCTCTCTACAGACCTCCAGGACACTCCCTTTCCTTCCTTCCTTAGTGAGTTCGGTACCTGGCTAACAATCTCTCTCCTCCTCAATTCCCGGCCTCATATATCAATACTTATATTAATACTCCCTCAAATACCTTTACTTCCCAGTTACTCAGCCTGCTCATTTCTAATGACTTTCACCTTCACATAACCTCAGCTACACTCAGAGATAGTCATACATTTAATGATCTTATCATCACCTACAAATGCACAATCTTCTTGTTCAGGAACTCTCAAATTCCCTTGTCTGATCACAATCTACTGGCTTTCCAACTCTCTCCCTCTTCCTTCTAATACCAAACTCTGCTCTTTGTCCACACCAAGACTTCCAATCTCTCAATTTCTCAGTTCTCTCTGAGGCCATCACCCTTGCACTAGCCATATTCTTCTCCTTTCCCCATCCTGACCTCTGGGTGAACCAATTCAACCTCATACCATCCTCTTCTCTTGAGATGTTAAATCCCTTATCATATTGCCAATTGTGCCCTGACAAACTTCAGCCTCAGAGCATTCCCACCATCTGCTCCCTTCACTTCTACAAATCTGCTGCTAAACAAAGGTGGAAAAAGTCATGCAACCTTTCTTAAGAGGTCCACTACAAATCTGTGTTGCATAATGTCCACTGGGCACTGATTGAATTTGGAGGGATTGGGGAGAGAAAAGAATCCAGGATGACTTGGAGGTTATGAACCTAGGAGCCTGGGAAGATAATGCCCTCAACAGAGAAGTTTAGAAAAAGAATAGGTTTAAGGAATAAGAGATAATGAATTCCACTTTGGATACACTGAACTTAAGGTGTCCACTGGATCTCCAAGAAAAGATGTCCAGTAGGCAGCTGGCAATGTGGGACTAGAGTTAAGAGAAAGCTTTTCAGGCTGGATATATACATTCGAAATTCATCTATAGGTCCATTTGGATAATGGCCAAAAAAATTATGGCACATAAATATAGTGGAATATTGCTGAGAAATAATGAAGAATTTAAATAAGCATAGGATTTGTCTGAAATGATGCAGAGTAAAATAAGTAGACTCAGGAAAACAATACACACAATGACTACAACAACGTAAATGGAAAAAAACAAAAAGTTCCAAACTGAATATTGTGTAACTGTAATGACCAAGTCTGTCCCTGAGTCTACCAACCCAGACTTATTAAGAATATATTACATGATAAAAGAGAAAATGTATCACTCTTCCTTCATTGAGAGAAGTGGGGACAATGGGCATAGAATACTATATAATAAAATGTCAGACTCAGTTGATGGGTTGTTTAGTTTTGCTAAACTGATTTCTTTTCTTTTTGTTTTTTTGTTAGAATGCAGAGATCATGCAGCTGGCCCATCCACAATACCCACCACAATTAGGTAAGTAATCAATAGTCTGATGTTCAACTATTTCTGCTTCCTAAAGCCTAAGCACCAAAGAATGGGAAGTAGTATGACATGGACTGTCTTGATGGATGAAGCAGAATGAAGGAAATACCTCATCCCCAGAGGATGAGAGTTTTAAGAATCAGGAAGGAGAGAAAATTGTGATGAGAAAATTGTAAAAAAAAACATCAATTATAGTTACTGGAAAATTAACAAAATGAAAAGAAAAAACTTACAATGGTACTGGATTGTGTAAAAGTATTATTAATTCCAGTTATATAAGCTGATTATTAATTGTGCTAAATTATGATGGAACACAATAATGATTCTTTATATCATTAAATGTATGGTAAATTAGCTACTGTAACTCCAAAGTCCTATTCAAGAGGCTCTGTGAAACATCAAGGTAGCCCTGGATCCTCTAACAGTATGCAAGAAGAGCACAAGCTGTATCTGGTCCTATTAAGCCTCATGTCAAACTGTGTGTCTGCCACCTATGTGCCAGCCTAACTTCAGAGAGTATCCTCACTAAAAAGGATAGACAGGGACAATTTTTTGGCCATAGAAATTCATGAAGTTCATCTATTATGGCAAAAGGTTGTAATCTGCATTGGTAGAATTAGTACCCATACTGATAAAAATCACAGATCTCTTGAAGAACTTATAGAAGTGCCACAGTAAATTTATACACAAACACGCACACACACACAAAAGATGTGGCTAAGGAGAGAGATCATATAAAGTACAAGAGAAAAAGTCTCATTATTTTATAGTAATACCCTTTGTGCTAGATCTTCATATTCAGTTGTTCTTATAATATGTTAGCTCAGATTTTTTTTTAAGTAGAAAAGAAAACCCAGTGCTTAGGAACCAAGAAAAAATGCTAAAAAGGATCGAACCATCATCGCCAAGCTGCAACTTAACCAGGTGATACAGCAGTGAAGAGACACAGGAACAGCTAACAAAATGTCTCACTTCTGTTACCCAACAGGGAATTATAATACAGGCATGTGGATTTACATTCCTTCTGCTGCTGCTGACCAAGCACTTCAAGTTAAACCAGAAGTTGGGCTGGCCAAGTGCTGGACACAGGAAATATGGAATGAAAAGTGAAGCAATTGCTTTGCTCTAAATGCATGAAATAAAACTTTAAAGTCTGAAAATATTGTGTGTTTCCAATGATAACTTTCAATGCTACCTTTGGAATAAAGTTACAAGAAAGTGGGTGGCAGCAGTCAGTCTTTGTAGACTGTAACGTGAGTGCTCATGACACAGTAGAATCGATGACTACATTCATCCTTAGCTTTGGTGGAAGTAAGTCTCTCTCAGGACATTGACTGATGGAGCTGCCTCCTCTCCAGGGAGCACAGAGACTCTTCTTCTTCCTCCTGGATACAATCCTAGCCCAAGCAGAAGATGCATCTCTAAAGGTGGAGGTGAGATGGATGTGGCAGCACAGACCAAGACGTTCTTCATTAATGACTTTCACATAAGCCTGTGGGGGTGGTGAAAAGAGCACTAGACTTGGAGTCAGAGGACCCAGTGTTGTTACTTGCTTTGCTCACATTCACTTAACAGATATTTTATTAAGTACAAATATGTCAGAGCAAGGGTGTATGCTAGGGACCATGGACACAGAGACAAAGCCTGCCTCAAAGGAGCCCACATTCCATTTTTTTTTCTACTTTGGGCAGATTGCTTAACTTCTTTAGGCCTCCATTTACTCTACTACAAAATGACTAGACAGTCCCTAAGGTCCCTTTACAACTTTAAATTCTAGGATCTTATGGCAATGGAACATGCCACCCAAAAAAAATATTGACATCTCTTTTAAAAAGTGTAGAAGTGCTTCATACCACTGGTCAAGAACCACAATCCCAGCCTTACATTCTCATCTATTAAGATATGACACCCCATTGTGCCGCTACCAAACCATTAAGTATGTTACTTCCCAGTTCACATCCTTCCAAGGCCAGTCTTACTGATACCATAAAATTTTCACCTCCTTCCTACCCTCCAACTGACAAGACCCAGAAATAAAAGCATGCACAGAGTCTCTTACCAAAAGCTCTTAAAACTGCTAAAGTAAAAACTGTAACAATGAATGAGTAATCTGTCCATATAAAAGCACATGAACAAGTATATGAACAGGAAGCAGTGGGATTTTAAAGGATTTTAAGTCTTCACATACACACAGTATGGAAAAAAAGAATGAAAAAATTATATGAAAAGACTAAAATTTTGAAATGTGACATACTAGCACACCATACTCACATACATCTATATGATAGAACACATATGCCCTGCTTTAAGAGATTTATTTCATAAAAAAATCCAGAGATACAAAACAGGTAAGCTATTTGTTGATTGCCACATTATAACAGGAATCTCTGCTTTAAAAAAAAAAAAAGATTTCTTGACTATTGATTCAAACAGAGGATTTTCTTAGTGCATTTCACAATAAAGTCAACAAGCATTGGTTGCCTAAAACACAAGCTAATTTATATAAATTCACTACATACACAATTTTTCAAGAACATACTATTGTAAAATGGAAGAGATATAAAGTATTAATGAAGCAGAATAGGAAAGAAACAATACCCTATAAAAATATTTGAGAGTAGTGAAGCTTAATACAACATTGAATTTTTAAAGCATTGATACAAAAACAGAAAGATAAAAAACAATGTTGATATCTAATATGGGACACATGACAAAAAGAGTAAAAAGAAAAGGAACAAAAAAATCTAGACCTGTTTCTCAGGGGATTTAATCACAAGGTGACGAACTGTCCTGATAGTTCTCAGATACAGAGTCTGAGTCAAACACAGCACTACAGAAATCACAAGACTACACAAAGAAGAACTCAGAAAACTACAAAGCAACTGGGGTAAAGAGTCAACAAAATTGTTCTTTTCACTAAGGAAGGAAATAATTAAACAATAAGCTACTTGAATTTGTCAGTATAATGAAAAGGACTGCCAGAAACATAAGACTCCCAAGTATAGAACTTTTGAAAAGTAGTTTAGTGTATTCTTTTTTAAGTTAAAGGAATAATGCGTAGAGAAAGGGGACTGTAAAATGAGAAGAGACGGGGCAGCTAGGTGTTGCAGTGGATAGAGCACCGGCCCTGGAGTCTGAAGGACCTGAGTTCAAATCCAACCTCAGACACATAACATTCACTAGCTGTGTGACTCTGGGCAAGTCACTTAATCCCAACTGCCTCACCAAAAAAAAAAATGAGAAGAGACTCCCCTGGTTAGAGTCACAACATATTTGTTGAATGAAATTTTTTCCCAATAACTATAAAGTACAACTTTCCACAGAAATACAAAAATATGAGAATTGGAAGGGACCTCAAACACATAGCACAACCCATACTGGAACTAAAATCCCATATACAAGCACTAATCAACATTGTTCCCAAAATATGGTACTCAGAACTGAATATACTCAGATTTGGTCTGATCAGGATTGGGCTTAGCAGGACTACTTACCTCCCTAGTACAAGACCCTATGACTCTCTTAGTACAACCTAAGAATGCATTAGCTTTCATGGCTTCCATATCAGTGGTAACTTATTTCACGAATACCCCTAGATTTTTCAAGACAGAATTACTGTCTAGACATGTCAGCCCCATTACAGAATCATAGTATCCAGAGCTAGAAGTCCAATCCTCTCATTTTGCAGGTGAAGAGTGGACATGTTAGTCAGCAGGCAGTCAACAAACATGTATTATGCACCTACTACGTAGTCAGGCATTATGCTAAGCCTTGGAGATATAAATAAAAAAAGAAAGACAATCTTTGCCCTCGAGCAGTTTGCAATCTACCAAGGGAAGACAACACATGAAAGGAAAATGAAAAGAGGAAGGAGGTATCGAGCATGGGGGCATGCTGAAGAAGTCCAAAGCCATACAGTTGAGTGGAAATGAAGAAATGGCTGAACTGATATCCTCCTTAAAAGGAAGTTTTGAGAGGTGGACTGATATCCTCCTTAAATGGAGGTTTTGAGAGGAGTTCACTCCAAACATGAGCAGAGTGTACTGAAGAGGTATGAGGACCAAATCTGATGTGATCTGGCAGGATGATGAGTTTCCTATGGGCATCCAAATTTTAAGAGGTCTGTCTATTGCTACAGAATACAAGTGATCATTTGAACATTCAAGCAAAGGCAGGTTAAGAATGTGATGGGTTTTTTTTTTCCTCTAGTAGGTGTTTATTGATTGTTGTGCAATGTGAAAAATGTGTTTTTAATTTTAAATTTCAGTATATTTAATGTCACATCAAGATAAAGCTTCTTAACAAACAGTAGCAAAATTTCAGTTCCTCTATTTTCAGCTGATACTACTGAACTAAGTCCCTTTAAGCAATGTCCCATTAATGAGCTAGAAAGATTAGGAGGAAGTATAAGTCCAGAGGTTTCAAATCCCACAAGTAGATAGTGACCCTCCCCTGAACCCATCTTACTGTTAGGAGATTAGAGACTTTAAAGAGCTTCCTACCACTTCAAGAACAGAGTTTAAATTCCATTTAAGGGGGAAAAATCTCTTTCATACCACCAAACAGTAATAGGTTAGTCTGTAGATATCTACAGACTAATTATGACACTTACAGCATTAGACAGTGACAAGAGAACATGAGATGGGAAAAGTAGTCTGAGATGAAAAATCATTTCAAACACGGAATATCAAAATAATTGTCACACAGAAAGTCTTCTTTCCTACCTCTACGTAATCTCAGCTTCTGCAAGGCGAGGTATTACAAGAATGCTCAGGAATGTCACAGAAGGATAAACAAGGTACCAGCAATAACACCTACCTCCAATTACTCGAATGTTATTGTCCTTTGTCAGAATGGCCTCTGCATGGAACACTAAGACAGGAATTCTCCTGCAGCCTCCTGTCCACATAATGCAGGGATGATCCCTTAAAACAATAAAAATAACTATTGGTTACCATACCAAAAAAACTAGGTTTTTTGAGTACACAAACCATAGTTCGTACATCTCTTTAGCTCTCACATTCATTCTTCCTTATAAATCAACACAATGAGTTACCCTAAGATCCCACGCCAAAAAACTGTAAAAAGAACCACGTTGGACTGGGCAGCTTCATGACATCCTTTCCAGTCCAGACCTGTGAACCCATGAACCTTATTTGACTTCAAATACTTTCACTTAAATTCTGCATTACATTAGACAATACCTTTTTTAGAGGAAGCAAATAAAACAACTTCTGTTTTCTTCTAATATAGAACTAAGGCTCTGACTCAATCTGAATTATCCTTGGGAAAATACTCAGCATAATCAATCCTAAGGCGTTAGGTGTCATTCCAAAGAATTCTGAAGTAGGAAACACTCTTGTTTGTTTGTTTGTGGTGGTTTGGTTTGGGTTTGTTTTTTTTTTTTAAACTAATTTATTTTTAGTTTTCAACATTCACTTCCATAAGATTTTGAGTTTTAAATTTTCTCCCCCTCCCTAAGACAGTACGCAATCTGATACAGGCTCTACACATACATTAAACATATTTTCACATTCGTCATGCTATAAAGAAGAATTAGAACCAATGGGAGGAACCACAAGAAAGAAGAAACAAAACAAAACAACAACAAAAAGAGAGAGCAAATAGTATGCTTACATCTACATTCAGATTCTAAAATTCTTTCTCAGGATGTGGAGAGCATTTTAGAAGGAAATATTCTTTAAAAAATCCAGAATTCTTTGGAATTTTTCTTCACAAAATAAATGGAATTTTAAAGGATTTTCCTCATTCCAGAACAGGGATGAAAATCCAAGTACACTTATAACATTAATAAGGCAGAACAGGGAAGAAATAATACTATATCAAAAATGTTTATAAGTCATGCTCCCCCAACCTCATTATTTCTTTTTTTGATAATTACTAGACTAACAACATAGACAGAGTATGGCCGGATTTTAATAACAAAATATTATGTCAAATATGACAAAGGTTCTCCTTGTCCTTGTAGACAAGGTAAAAGAGGTGAAAAAGAAAGAATAAACAGCTAAAAGGATTTTGAATGAGTTGACTAACTGGATCTAAAGAGTGTAGACCAATGAATCTCTGTCAAATTGGAGGTGGTTCCATCTCTGGTTGAGTGCTGCAAGAATCTGTCCATAGACCTGTTTGGCTGATATTTTTATCAACAGCATATATGAAGACACAAATGACATGCTGATCACAACTATGACCCAAAGCTGGGAGGGATATATTGCATGGCAAAATGTTACTCAATGGGCTGGAATGATAGACTGAAGCTAAAATGAAATTTAATAGAGATAACTGTAAAGTCCTGCATTTGCGCTCAAGAAAATCAACTGTAGATTTGGGAAAGACGTGGTTAAAAAGTAGCTCAAGTGAAATGGTCACTTGACTTCTCTGGGTTTTAATTTCCTCCTCCGGAAAATGGAGATGACACTTGTACTACTTACATCACAGGGCATTTTGTGGGATGAATGTTTTGTAAACCCTCAAGTGCTAAATACGTTTAATTTATGGTTCTTACGTTATACATTATAGTTCTTTCTTTATACAGTTACTGTCCTCTATCACAGTCTACTTCAGTATTTCAATCGTGGTGTGGTAGGAACCATGAGTTCTTCATGGCTGTACCAGCAGAACATGGCTGCTTCTACCATACTTGAAAGGCTTTGAGTAGAGTACATTGACGGAATGAGATTGTTTCATAGATAAAGCTGACAAGACGACAACAAATTTTAAAGATGAATAGTACCATTACTCAAAAAGGACCAAGGAGGCACAAATAACTACAACCCCTATGCCTACTCTCTAATCTTCAGGAGAAAGCTCTATATAGGTATTGATGTTTTTCTTAATGAAAATATGAAAAGGGAACAGAGGGGCTTTACAGATGATTCTCTATAGTAGACCACATATTTAGTCACACAACTGAGTGAAAAGTGCACAAAATATAAGATCCTCCTGCATCACAGTTACTGTTTGTTGATTAGGGGAAAAAAAGTGTTTGACATGGCAGAACAAAATGACAGCTTAAAATTTCTCCTCCAAATCTCATACATAGGTTAAAGTCATACAAGATTCCTTTATCATTACTTATCATTATTATTATATTATTTATCATTATTACTTACAGCTGCTTAGGACAGTGCCTGGCACACAGCAAGAGCTTAATGAATGCTTATTGAGTAATAAGTAATTGTTCAACCAACCTCTGTCAATCTAAGTATAAAACAACTGAGTTATTTGCCACTGTCATAAAATATGTACAAATGGCACAAATGGAAAATGAATGATGTAGATGTTCCTGTTTAAAGCTAATATTGTGTTAAATACATTGAGCAGAAGTCCAAGCTATGACATGTAATTATGTGGGCGATCCTTTGAGTTAGTACATATATCTTAACCTTTTTGTGCCTCAGTTCCCCATTTGTAAAATAAGAAGGTTGGATTTGATGACCTCTAAGGTCTTCTCCTGCTCTAAATCTATGATCCTATGACCTGGAATTAGCTCACAGACGGACAATGAGATTGGCCCAAAATAGAATTAGAATCAAAGAATCAAAGAATCAAAATTTCAAGTAGTCCAAAGGACAACAGAGAAAGAGATGGTGGGGCACAGTAGCTTAAAGCATATTTTCAGTGATGAATTACCTACAGTATTTGGGATGAGACAGGACTGGACCTACATGGAACTTCTGATATAGGAATTCCCTCTACCAATGTAGACAGGAACCTGTTAATCAGCTTGTAGTCTTACAAAACCTGTTAGATCTATGGATAAAGAAAGAGTTCATGACCAAACAAGAGAAAGAGAGGTTTACAGCAAGTTAAAATAGACAATTTCAATTACATAAAATTAAGAAGTTTTTACATAAACAAAACCAATGCTGCTAAAATTAGAAGAGAAGCAGGACGGGGGGAGGGTGTGGAGGGGGAGAGGTATAAAATATTTTGCAGCAAGTTTGTCTGAAAAGTCTCATTTCTAAGATATATAGGAAACTTAGTCAAATTTATAAGAATAAGAACCATTCCCCAATTGAAAGTCAAAGGATATAAATAGGTAAGTTTTCAGAAGAAGAAATCCATGCTATCAAGAGCCATGTTAAAAAATGCTCTAAATAACTAATAATTAGAAAAACGTAAACGACTCTTAAAATGACTCTTAAATACTATAACTTGGCTAAGCTGACAAAAAAGGAAAATGACAAATGCTAGAGAGGTTGTGGGAAAACAGGTTCTCTAATGCACTGTTGGTAGATCTGTGAACTCGTGAACTGGTCCAAACATTCTGGAAAGTAATCTGGAACTGTGCCCTGAAAGCCACTAACCTGTGCACACCCTTTGACTCTCCCATCTGTACAAAAATATTTATAACAGCTCTTTCTGTGGTAGCAACAAACTGAAAAACTGATGGGATGCCTATCATTTAGGAAATGGCAAGATATGATAAACAAGGTATGATATATGAATATGATGGGATACTATTGTGCTAAGAAATGATGAGGCAGCTAGTTGGCACAATGGATAGAGTGTTGGTCCTGGAGTCAGGAAGACTAATCTTCCTGAGTTCAAATCTAGCCTCAGACACTTACTAGTTGTGTGACCCTGAGCAAATCACTTACCCCTATTTGCCTAAGTTTCCTCATCTGTAAAATGAGCTGGAGAAGGAAATGGCAAACCACTCCAGTATCTTTGTCGAGAAAACTTCAAATGGAGTCATGAAGAGTCAGACATGACTGAAACAAGTGAACAACAAAGAAATGAAGGGAATGGTTTCAGAAAAAATTGGGAAAATTTATATGAACTGATGCAGAATAACATGAGCAGAACCAGAACAATTTATAAAATAATATCATGAGGACAACCAACTAAGAAAGACTCAATAACTCTAATCAAGAGAATAACCAACCACAGTTTCAAAGGACTCATAATGAAATATGCTATCCACCACCATATAGAGAAGTGATGGACTCAAAGTGCTGATTAAAGCATGTTTTTGGAAATGGCTAATTTAGGAATTTGTTTTACATGACTATACACATTAGTAATGCATTATGTTTTTATTGCCTTCTCATTGGGTAAGGGAGGAGAGGAGAAGGGGAAAAGAGAATTTGGAACTGAAAATAAAAATTAGAAAAAAAAAATTTTTAAATATAAAAAAAATCTAATAGACTTAGAGATGTTATCAACACTAGAAATAAGAGACCTGTCTATGATCCAAGAGTCAATATGTGCCAAGGACAGGTACATGGGATAACATCAAGTATGAGAAAAAAAGGAGGTCATGTGTCAAAAGCAAGGAATGACAAGTGGACAGCCTCTGTGCATCACTAGTACTCATAGTTTATGTCACACAATCATAATAATGAGGAGACTCAAACAAGGCCATAAGAAGCTATGATGAAACTCTTTGTTATAAGGGAGAGCATCTGGGAAGGGGGAGAAAAGAAGGAATACAAGGGGAAATTATTTTGTTATTGTTGTTGTTTAGTCATGTCAGTTGTGTCTGACTCTTTATGACCTCATGTGGGGTTTTCTTCAGAGACATTGCAGTGGTTTGCCATTTCCCTCTCCAGTTCATTTTACTGATAAGGAAACTGAGAAAAAAAGGGTTAAGTGACTTCGCCAGAGTCACACATCTAGTAAATGTCTGAGGCCAGATTCAAACTCAGGTCTTTCTGACTCCAGGCCTGGTGCTCTATCCACTGTGCCATATAGAGGGCCCCAAAGGGAAATTCTAGGCAAAGTAAAAACAAAAGATACTAATAAAAATCTATTTTTTAAAAAGAAGTTCTTTTAAAAGACAGAAGATATTTAGCTTAGAGAAGAAAAGCTTTGAGTACATAAGGGAGGAAGGACCAGAAAAGTATTCTCCAAACATCTGGTGGTATTTATTATGTGGAAGAGGTATCAGACTTGTTCTGATTGGCTCCAGAAGGCATGACTATGATCAATGGGTAGAAATTACAGAAGGAGACGTCTTAAAATAAGAGAAAACTTCCTAACAATTAAAGCTGCTCTAAAAGGAAATGTACCAATTTAAGAGATGAGAAGTTCCCTGTTACTAAAGGTCTTTAAATGAAGACTAGATGCCTATTTGTCAGAGATGTTGTAGAGGGTAATTCCTTTCTGGGAGTAAGTTAGACTAGATGACTTCTGAGGTCCTTTTCAACTCAATAATTGTAAAATTCAATGTCCCCAATTAAATTCTCATCTTGTTCTGTGCCTTCAATGTCTAGATTTGAAAAGCAAACAGGACTCTTTGGGAAAAGTGAGCTAGCCTATTCATACAAAGATGAGGACATTAG
The DNA here is from genome assembly GCF_900497805.2 of Vombatus ursinus. Taxonomy (NCBI): domain Eukaryota; kingdom Metazoa; phylum Chordata; class Mammalia; order Diprotodontia; family Vombatidae; genus Vombatus; species Vombatus ursinus. Next base: position 35,007 of record NW_020952867.1, on the reverse strand, counting down.
AACAAAACTTCATACTGTTTTTAATTTAAAAGTCTGCAACACGCGTGGCATTAATAGCAGAACTTGCACACCTCCAACTCCTTATTAAAGTCCATACCCCTGAGTCTTAATGCCAATATTCTCACTCCCAAACTAAGCACAAAAGGATCCACACCTAAAATTCTGGCTGCCAGGATTACCATTCTTGGAAGTAGAACAGCTTTCAGGGCAAAGTGCCAGCAGCTGCTTAGTAAAGAAAGCAATGTGGGCACCAATCCTAGTTAGCTTTCTAGAGATGGAATGTGGATGCTTATTGTTTTTGCTCTTTGACTGGGGTAAAAATGACCATCTATGACAAAGTGGGATTTTAAGGTGATTTTTTTTTTTTGGCAAACAAGAACATTTGGGGTTTGTTATGTTTTTAACCTTGGCCTGTGTTTTGAAGCCAGAGTTTGAAGGAAAAAAAGACAAGCAGGTGCACTTTCCTACAAAGCTTGGGCACAGGCTTTGGAGACAAGCTAGGCATTGCCAAATCTATCACTAGTTACAGACTGGCACTATTGTGCTATCTAAACAACAGGGTAATTCTATAAAATTCAAAGATGGAAAAATATTCATAAACAAAAAATAGATTTGAGAGTACTTCATTGTTAAGCAGGAGGAACTTAAGTGAATACAGAGGAATAATGCCTAAAAGATGAAGATGTGAATCACTCATGTACCTGCCTCTGTCTCATTGCTTGCATTATTACCCTTGACATAAAAGCCCTCCCTGCTTTTCTCTAATTATCTAAGTTACAATTCCTCCACAAAGCCTTCCTGGTAAGACTAGACCATAGTGATTTCTCCCCTCTTTGAAGCCATCATTTGGCACGTCTTATGTGCAACTTTGTGTTGTAATTGCCTTTATACATCTGATCTTCCCAAGCAGTCGGCCTGCTCTTTAAGAGTTAGAATATCTTCTGCCCCAGATCTACTACTTTGCAGCCAAGTGACTCTGGACAGCTATGAGATGTAAGCTCTTGGAGACTCAGTTCACTCATCTGTAAAATGGGCACAAAATCCATACTACCTGTACTTCTTAGAGCTGGTGTGAAAATCAAGCAAGATGATATATGCAAGTGAAAATGTCCTGTAACCCTAAAACATTATATAAACATAAGCTATTGTTATCTCTAACAGTGTTTAGCACAGTCCCTCGCACACACTAAGCACTCAAATGATTGTTAATAATCACCATCACCTTTATATAAATCACACAAATACAGCCTTTTTTTTTTTGTCTTTTTGGTTGGGCAATGGGGGTTAAGTGACTTGCCCAGGGTCACACAGCTAGTAAGTGTTATGTCTCTGAGGCCAGATTTGAACTCAGGTCCTCCAGACTCCAGGGCCAGTGCTCTATCCACTGTGCCACCTAGCTGTCCCATAAATATAGCTTTAAGAAATCAAAAATTTTAGTGACTAAAATTTCACTAAATTTCACTTCAGATTCACTAATTTCACTTTGATTTCATATCAAGTCCTAGTATGAATGTGTCCGTAGCAATAGCAATAAATTTATATCCTGACACCTCAAGCAAAACACAGAGATGACTACTTACTTATGTTAACTGAAGCAAAGAATGTCCCCTTAGCTGCCTAAGCTTTTTTATGCTCATGGTCCAGACTCTGGACTCCAGAGTAACAAGCAATTAGCACTATTTTAATAAAGGCGAGGGACAAGAATAGACATAAAAAAGATGTCCCTAGTCAGAAATATTCAGATCAAATTACCTGTCTTAACAGGATTAAAGCCCCACAATTCCAATAGTTTGTATAATGAAGGTCAACTTTTCCAAAGAAGTCAATGACTATTTACCATAAGATTCATGAAACTAGACTATAGGTCAGACAGAGCTCCTTAAGAAAAGGGATTATTATTTCACTTTGGGTTTTGTATCCCCACTAATCTCAAACAGTGTCTCAAACTCAATAGGTGCTTAATAAATCCTTATTGAATTAGAATGAATCTATATAAACAGGAAGGGATTTATGGTCCAATTTAATAGCAGATTTGAAAGTCAATTTAATTAAATAGACACATATTAAAAGCCTGTGATGTGAAGACACTATTTCAGGAACTGGGGATACCAAAAAGCAAAATCAAATAGTCCCTAACCTCAATTACAATCTAACGGGAGAGAGAAACAGCACAATTTCAATCCTGGCTTCCTCTAGCAACAATTACTAGCTCAGAAATACAAGTGCAGGGAAGACAAATGGCAGGAATGACCCAGTATTAGGGATTAGTAGGGGAGGAAAAATGAAAGGATAAAAGGGCAAGGAATTCAAGAGTGGAGGCCAATGCCTTGTTAAAATCAGGAAACTACAAAAAGAAGCAATGAAGTCAGTTGGAGAGCAGAAAAGGTTTGAGGGACCAGAGGTCAAGGTGAAGATGAGGAGCAGGTTCAAGAGGTTCATTGGGTCGGTGTGAGATTAGAAAGGTAAGAGACTATGAGCAGAGAAGGGAATTGTGGTGTTCAGGCTCTTAGAAGTGGCACAATTTCAAATAATGCTGAAAGTGATCATGGGAGTTGAAGAAGATTATCAACATGAATCCTAAAGGCACTGATAATGATAGCAGAAGTTAGAGAATAAAGGAAGACTAAAAGTCAAGTACTAAGTCTCTGAGGAATGTAAGCAAATAACTTCCAAGCCAGGAGCTGGCACCAACTGGGTAACATAATCAGACAGCAGGGTTTTGTTTCTGACTCTGTGTCACTGGTACCGTGCACAATGCCTCATATTTCCACTGATACACTCCCCACCCCAGAACTGTGATTTCATTGTAGAGAACTACAGATGTGGAATCTTCTTCCACAGATGGAAAGTAATAACTCTTGATATGTAACTTAAAAGTCTTAGAAAGCTGCCTAGGGCACTAAGAGATTAAATGAATTGCCTGTATTTACACAACTAGTGTGAGTCAGAGACAGGACTGAAAGCCAAGCCTACGTGACTCCAAAGCTGGCTCTCCATCCAATATACTATGGTGCCTTACACAAAGAGGCACTTAATATATGGAATTAAAGTTGAATCTTTAAGTAATTTTGGTGTGAAAATGACAATAAGAAACAAATAATATGCTGACATCTCCTTCTAGACCTTTAACTAAAGGGAACATTGGAAAAGGATTAACCAGCATAGGAGAAGGCAGCTAGGGATTCGCTGTATTCAGAAGAAATCAAGGTTTTAGTTAGTGACAAGATGGAAAAGACTAAGAATGGATGGGAATTTCTTAACAATTGAATATGGGTGAAAGGTACCTGGTGTAGTGAGTGGATAGCTGGCCTCAGAGTCAGGAAGATTTAGCTGTGTGATCTTGGGCATTTGCCCAAAGCACCTCTAAAACACTAAAAGTTTCAGACTAGGTGCCACTCTACATTTGTAGAAGGAGATTTCTCATAATTACCTATACCAGTGAAATCACAGGTCTGGTTCTACCCCACCTCCTAAAAAAAAAATGAGGGTTCCAGAGGATACAGTGAAAGATGTAGGAAAATAGGAATGGGGAGATGGGGGACTAACTTGGCCACAGACAGGAATGATAGTATGTGAAGATGTAGGAGAAGAAAATAATTTTTGCCCAAGGAAGTAGCTAATATTTAATAATAATAGCTTGCATTTATACAGTGATTTAAGGTTTCTAAAACACAAAATATATATTTCATTGGGATCTCACAACCCCGTGAGACAGATGCTGAGGCTCTGAGAGATTAAATGACTTGCCCAGAGTCACATAGCTACTAAGTATCTGAGGCAGTATTGAACTCAGGTCTTCCTTACTCCAGGTCCAGCACTCTTATCCACTGCATGACCTATCTGCCCTCTTAGTAGTTCTGAATGACAGAGATTATAGGAACAGTAATTCAGGATTTGCTAGCCATGGGTAAGAGAAATGCCAACTAGGTAGCTTTTGAATAAATCAGTTCCATGGATCTAAAGAGAAAGTTGGTGTGATGGAAACTTCCCAGATCTCATCTCTCATGTGGATTTATCTCCCATGTGGATCCCAACTACCATATGAATCTCACAGACTTGACTGCAGTAGAAGAAAGTTAGTATTTAATAGTACAGGAGTGGACTAGAAGTCCCCAAGCTCAATGAAATTTTAAGGTGATTTGGAGTTAACTACCAATTCAACCTTCCCTTCCTCTCTTAGTCTTATAACACAATCTGAAGAAAAGTGAATAAAGACAATGTCAATACAACAGGGTATACAAAAGGGTTTGAGATAAGCTAATAGCTAACTTTAGTCAAAATTAAATTTGTAAACCTGGTGTCAATTTAACCTCAAAAATAAGTTGGGATAGATTTGTAGATATTCTCTTGCAAATACCTAGAAAGACCTAACCTCTGAGTACATTGATATATTGAATGGTTCTGAAGTAAATCAATAATTCTTAAAACAGAATAAAAGACTTCATGAGATAGTCAAAGAGACAATACTAAAGGAACAAAAAGGTGACAGGAAGAAGTAAGATGAGGACATAAACATCCTGGAGTGAAAGTGACTAAGACTCTGTTATCTTTGTTCATATTAAGTAGCCTAGAATCCTGAACCTTAGAGGTCTAAACAAATTTTTCAAAATCATTTCAGGAATGGGTGATTTCCTTGCAAAAGGCTACAATTTTAAGATCTACTTCACTTAAATATTAGAGTCCCCACTTCAGAAAAGAATATACCTGAGAAATTTCAGAGATTGAAATGTCAGATTTAGCTATGTGACCCTGGGCAAGTCACTTAACTTCTGTTTGCCTCAGTTTTCTCATCTGTAAAATAGGGATAATAATAGCACCTACCTCCCAGGGTTGTTCTGAGCAAAAATGAGATATTTTTAAAAGTGCTTAGCACAATGCCTGGCACATAGTAGGTACTATATAAATGTTATCAGTAGTAATAATGGTGGTAGTAGTAGGAGTAGTAGTAGTAGTAGTAGTAATAGTAGTAGTAGTAATGACATGGGTCAAATAATTTAATGATCCAATAATTAAATAATCCACCTCTCCCTAAAAGAACTCTACAAATTAATATGACCCAACTGACTAGGAAAAAGCAGAAATATTAGGGTTTTAGTCTTTAGTCTTCCTACCTTACTTTGTGACCTTGGAAAAAATCACTTGGTCTTTCATGGTTTAATTTATGAGTATGGAGACCTTTGAAAAGATGAAGCATAAAATGATGACACACAGTTTAGAGACCTACTTCTCAAAATGATCCACTGGTCTCATGGAACCCTAACTCAGATCAAAATCTCAAAGGTATATACACTATATGCTAGAGAAAATTTATCAACAGAAGTCCAGAGCTCTCAAAAAGTACATGTCTTTATCCCACTTCTGGAAACTAAAAGGGATCTAAGAATAAGATTTTTATCTAGACTGACCAAAGAAGTTAAAACTGAAGTTGGGTAATATGAAACAGATGAAAACAATAAGCTTAGCAGACTCCATAATCTGTATTTATCCACCGGCTAAAGGCTGCTAGCTATTACTTACTCTTGGCTTGCCACCTCCTCGTCTTCTGAGGATGATGCTGTTTCCTCCAGGTCCCGGGCCATCACGACTGGCATTTCCTTTAGGGCTTTTCATGCAGTCAGCAGACGGGGGCCTCAGAGACCTTTCTTTGCTGGCTCACTAGATCAAACAATCTGGGTGGCACAGTTTCCTAAAATAATTAACAAGAAAAATACCTTCAGACAACAAAAAGGAAGCCAGTTCCTCTGAAAAAGGGTATAGTGATCTACTTGTTAAATATGTAAAATATCCTACGTGCTATGCCACATATATAGGCAACATGGACCCAGACCTCTAGAAGCTTAAATTATAGAGCAATGACGAGTTTCCTACGTGTTACAAAAATGAAAAGTGATCTCAAAAGTAGTATATTATGATATACATATTTTAAAAGTTATTTAGTTTGAGCTTCTCTTTCTTTTGCTCTAAAATTTAGTTAACATGTACTACAGAAAGGACACAGGTGTACAGAGTTTGGGTAGTGTTAACTGAGCAAATATGACAGAACTGCTGCAGGTAGGACCTAACCTACCTGCAAAACAAAACTAATCAGAACTCAAATACACTCGTAAAGCTATTTCCTTAACATGTCCAGCATTATTCCTCTGGAATATTTCTATGGCAAGCACTCTGACAACAAAATTACCCCATTATGCCAGTAAAATAAATTCAACAGGTATAGTGTTGGGGGGAAAAAAACCCAGGCTTAATCATAAGGTTGAAAAATCATTACATGTCATACATTACATTTCAAACTGGAAGGTACCTTAGTAAATAATTCAATCCCTCCATTTTTATAGATGAGGTAACAGAGACCTTGAAAAGTTAAGTCAGTTACCATACTTCACATGGGAGGTAAATGAAAAAGTCAGAATTCAAATACAATTCTCCTGATTCCAAATCTACAGCTCTTTCTATTCCCCACGCTGCAATATCAAATATATTTTAAAACTGTCCTTCTCTGCTAAACCCACAGGTGTTGATCTGGATTACAAAGAAATTTTACCTTAAATCTACTTATTTCAAAATCAAAATTTCCAACAAGATTTTAATGAGACTGGCAAGACGGCTATATTATGTGACAAAGTACAAATATTGCAATCTGGCCCAAAGAATAATTTCCTAAATTATTCATTCTGGAAATTCCATATGAGACCTTGTCATTCTTTAAACAATCTTTCTCTCCATACTATAAATAAATTCCTGATAGAGGGTTTTATGTCCTTACAGAATCTCCCAGAAAAAGATATGTAGAATCAAAGAATATTAAAGATGGAATAGACTTTGGAGATCATCTAGGCCAAGCTTCTCATTTCAAAGAGGTGGAAAATGAGGCCCAGTGAAGTAATTTACTCAGTCATGTAGCAAGTTTGTGGTAAAACAGAGACTAGAACCTATGTCCCCAGCTCTTTCAACTGAACCACGCTGAATGCTGAACCTAATGTAATAGAAAGTGTTGGAATAGGAGTGAGACAACTTGAATTAATAATAATAACTAACATATAAGACTCTGCTAAGCACAACTATTATTTTATGTGATCCTCATAACCACCCTGGGAGGCAAGTGTTATTTTTATCCCCATTTTACAGATGAGAAAACTGAGGCAAACAGCAGTTAATGTTTTGCCCAAGGTCAGAGCTATTAAGTGTCTGCAGCTGTATTTGAACTCAAGTCTTCTTGACTCCAAGCCCAGCACTCTATCCACTGTGTCAACTAGCTCGAATATGAGTTCAAGCTCTGACATTTACTAGTAAATTTAACTCCAATTTAAGTATCTATTACGTGTCAGGCACTGTGCTAAGGGCTGGGGATATGAAGAAAGGCAAAAGACAGTCCTTGCCCTAAAAGAGTTCACAGTCTAATGGGGAAGACAACTTGCAAAGAACTATGTACAAGCAAGATACATACAAGATAAATTGGGAGTAGTTTCAGAGGGAAAGCGTTAAGATTAAAGAAGGCTGGGAAAGGCTTCTTGCCAAAGATGGGACTCTGGCTGAGCCTTGAAGGAAGTCAGGGAAGCTAGCAGGCAGAAATGAGAAAAGAGAGAATTTCAGGCAGGTGGGGGGGGGGGTGGAAGGGGTTGAGTGTAAATGCCCAAATTAATTGAAGAACCTTAGGAGTGTGGGAGGCAGTGTCACTGGATAGCCTAGTATATGAAGGGGACTAAAATAAAAGCAGACTGGAAAGGTGAAAAGGGGTCAGGTTATGAGGACTTTAAAAGCCAAACTTTTATATTTTTATATTTGATTTTATATTTGATCCTGGAGGTACTAGGGAGCCACTGGAGTTTCCTACATGGGGTGGGGGAGGGAGTGATATGGTCAGGCGAGCTTAGAAAGATAAATCTGACAGCTCAATGAAAGACAGACTGCATCGGGAGGCAGAATTGGGGCAGGGAAGCCAAGGTGCAGGCTATTACTGCCATAATCCAGATGTGAAGTGATGAGAGATGGGGCTGCAGTATCAGAGAAGTGGGGGGGGGGGGGGGTTGTTGATTACCAGAGATGGAGGACTTGACAACTAAGACTGCACACGGCGGGGGAAACAGTGAGGGGTCAAGGATGGCACAAGCCACACTCGACATTAAAAGGAAAGTTAGGAAGAGGGGAGGTCACAGAGAGACGTCTCCATGGGCGAGTCACTCCGAGTCTCAGCTCGTCTGCAGGCGGGGAGTGCTTTGCACTAGCTACTTTCCAGGGCTGAACTTTCCAGTGATGAACGTGAGATCTGGAGCTCCCTTTCCTCGCCGGGTCTGCCCAGGACAGTTCCCTGCCTCCCCCTGCGAACTCCAGGAGAGTTTCATGACGACCCTCGGCGTCGAAACTAAGGTCCTGGAGTGACCAGCTGCGAAGCTTTCTCGTCTGGAAGTCCTCCGTTCCCACGCCAACCCCCACCCCGGGACCCAAGAAGGGCCTACAATTGATTTGACAGAAGGAAAATCAAAGACGGTGGCCGCTACTATCCTGAGACGCGCCCGGAAACCAGGCACTTGTCTCAAGGGCTTCCCATAGCCCAGTCCGGTGGGAAAGCACAACTCCCCGCAAGGTTGTCCCCAAAGGCGCCAAGTAGCCCAGCGGCAGCAAGTACCTGTCTCATCTTCCCATAGTTCGGGTCAGGCAGGCAGGGACTGCGCCGGGCGCTTCTTCCCTCCTCCTGCCCCCTTTCCGGGCTCACCACCGCCACCGACGGCTGCTTCCCCCGTTACTACAACAACCAACAAGCAACCGCCCGTCCCAATCCACTGCGCAAGCGTAGGAGGTCCAATTCGTACGCATCGCGCAGCCTCCGTCGAGAAAGAATCTCGTCATCGCCTTCGCGCTCACGTATACGTGCCCGCCCTTGTCTGCCTCGGAGAGTGGCTCGGACTTCTGCCGCAGTCTGAAGGGGAGTGTCCCAACTCTTGATTCTTCCGCCACTCCCCAAAGGAGGGTTGATCACGTGAGCTCGTGTCAGGGGAGAGGCTTAGCCAAAGCTCACAGTTGATTGGCCCTGCAGGCGTTCACTCCCCATCTCCTGCGTGTAGGAATGTCATTTTTAACCAATCGAACTAAGGTTTGATACAAAGTGAACCAATCCAAGATCTGATTCGAGAGGTGGGCGGGTCCACAAGAGGGTCTCAGGTGTACACGGGTATTAGAAGTGAAATTGAGGCTCGCGCTGGTGTTCCAGGTTCTGTTTGTCAGGTATGGGGAAGAGACGTCCGGAGGTGGGGGAGAAATCTGACCGAGGGGAAGAGGTAGGAATGAGGCTGCGAGAGGTCAAGGGGAAGGGCTAAGGAGAGGATGAGAGATGAGGGAGGGAAGGATTGGGGAGATTGGGGGTGGGGAGGGGGTGTTGAAGAAGGGGTCAGAGCAGCGTCTGGGAAAGGATGGGGCGCCCTCCAGGAGGCTATTTGGTCAAAGATGGAGGAGACGGGTTGGCATTGGGGAAGAACAGATGGATGTCTGGTTTTCTACTCCCACCCTCACTACCTTTCTGTGGTTTTTCTCCCCCCCGCGCCTTTTTTTGGGCTCTTCTCCATCCCCCCTCTTTGAGGCTCTTCTCCCCCTCCTTCACCTGGCTCCTTTCGCTCCCCACCTCCATCTTGCTCCCCCCCACACACTTTGCTCCTCTCGCTCCCCCTCTCCTTTCACCTAACTGCTCTCGCTTTTCCCCTCCTTCACTTGCCTCTTTATTGGATTCTGTTCCCCCACCTTCCTAAATTGTTTTTCAGCTAACAGAATCTTCCTTTGCAGTCAAACTCCGGATAAAGTGGGGTGCTCCAAACATACTCTGAAGGACGATCATAGGATCATAGATTTAGAGCTGGAAGGTACTTGAGAAACTATCTAGCCTGGTGCTAGGCACTAAGGATATTAAGACACAATGGAAACAGTCCCTGCTCTCAATGAGACGTGTATGTATACACATGTATGCATAAGTAGATACATAAAGATATATATATGCAAGATAGTTTAAGGAAAAGAGGTATTATTAATTGGAGAGGAGCAGGATAACTTTCATGTAGAAGGTAGCACTTGAGATCCACCTCGTCCTTCCTTTTCCTTTAGAGATTCATGTTATTTGGGGTACCTGCATGGACTCTTGCAGACTTTACATTTTATTATCACTAACATAAAGGCTTTCATTCTGAGACTCCAACTGGAGTACTCCACATCCAAATATCATATAAGAATTTTCCCAGGGTTGCATTTTAGTTAAATCAAGTTGATTTGATTTAAATTGTTACCCAGGATCACTCAATTGAAAGTTTGTGGCTGGTTTGTTTGTTTGTTTTTTAAATATAGTTTTATAAGATATAATCTTAGATTCTTCAACTTGAGTATCGATGTCTATTTCACAGGTAGAGAAACTTCATTAAAATATTATCAAACAGGGTCATTCCACTTCAGTTTTCTTCTGATGCCTCATTGTGATGTGAAGGACATCTTGTGTTCTTGAAGTCTATGCCAACAGATTGCATCTCTGACAGGTCCTACCAAGCTGGAAAAGCTTCAAGTATGGACCAGGTGATAGACATTATATATCTTTCATCTAAGGACCAGCATAGCTAAAGACACTAACTACCAGGTTGTCAACTGGATGGTGGATTTTTCAGCCACAGCAACTCTTAATGACTGTCTCCTGGGTTTTAGAAGGGATGTCGTTTTCATTCATTGGAGGGTGTACCCACACCCATGAAATAAGGAAGTCTTAAATTATTGATGAGAAAGGTCTCTTCCAGCCCTATGATTCCCTCTAGCTATTAAAATCAATGCCTGTGTGACATTAGAGAAGCCCCTACCTTCCCTGGGCTCAATTTCTACATCTATAAAGTGTGTGTTTAGTATTAAATCAGTGGTTCTCAAACTCTTTTTGATCATATCACAGTATTATTATTTGCCATAAGGAATCTCAGAACACTAAATATCTTAGATTTGCAACAAAGAAAGGTTCCTGAGCAGCATTGTTTCCAGAGCAATGGACTTTGGGGTTCTTCTGCCTCTCCTTCCCTTTCCCTCTCCCCCTTTATCCTCTTCTTTAATTCCCCAGGAGTCACTGTGGAGATAGCAGCTTTGTACCTCCCAGGATTAGAGCTGGTATGGTGATCTTCCCCATACCATGCTAGGAAAAAGCAAACAGCAAAAACTGCAGCTAGGAACAGGGACCAGGGATTTCATAGCATACCTTTTAGACTCCTAAAATGTTCTGCTGACTTACAGAGCTTACCTAATCCAATTCAGCAAGCATTTATCAAATATCTACATTGTTTAATGTGCTAGATGCTAAGAATAGTCCCTGCCTTGAAGGAGCTTACATTCTACTAGGGGAATACAACATATATGCAGATAAGTATAATGCAAGGTAAGAAGTGAAGGGGGAAAAGAAACAGATGAGACAGAGTTCTCTAGAAAAATTGAAGGAGAGAGAGAATAATCATAGCTGAAGCTGGGATCAGGAAATACTTAATGGAATTGGTAGTAACTGCTGAATCTTGAAGAAAGAAAAATTTAGAAAAGTGGAGATGAAAAGAAAGTGCTTTTGAGGCATGGCAGATAACTTGTGTGCATGCATAGAGATGGAAAATGACTAACTCTTCCTAAATTCAACTAGTCTATTTGACTGGAACATAAATTGAGTAAATGGAAGAAATGTGAAATAAAGATGAAGAGGTATATTTGAAACACATTTTAGAGGACCTTCAGTGCCAGACTAAGGCATGTGTTTTATCCTAAAGGCTGCAGAGAGTAGTGAAAGGTTTTTGAGCATAGGAATATCATGGTCACACCTTTATCTTGGTAAGATTATTTTGGCAACTATATGAAAGTCACACTTGAGAAAAGAGAAACTAGAGGTGGGAGATCAGTTCAGAGGCCTTTGCAATAATCTAGGAAACATGAATTTCTGAAGTGATATGACAGCAAAGAGAAGAGGAGGTGATGCAGGTAGAATTGAGGTCTTGGCAACTGGTCAGATATGATGGGGTGAGTAAGAGGGCAGGGTTAAAAATGACTATGAAATATGTATAGTTGATATCATATTGCTTGCTTTCTCAAGGAGTAGGGGAGGGGCAAGAGAGACTGAGAGAATTAAGAACTCAAATTTTAAAAAATAAATGTTAAATTTTTTTTTACATGCAATTTGGAAATAATTTTAAAATATATATTATATATACATATATGTATTAAATGACTGTGAAATTACAAACCTTGATGACTGGATGACTTGATGAAGGATGGTGGTATCCTCAACGGAAATAGGAAAGTTTACAGGAGTAGAGAGTTGGGGGAGAGGGGTATGTGAAAAAATGAATTCTGTTTTGGACCTGCTGAGTTTGAGATACTAGAGGGCATCTAGGAGATGACAAGACAGTCTAGAAGAAACATTAAGACTGGAGATATATGTTTGAGTCTTCTGTCTAGAGGTAATAGATAAATAGACACTCTGGCAGTAGGTGAAGGCCGTTAAGAGAGAGAAGATAGAGGAAAAGAATATTCAGGATGGAGCCTTGGAGTGTACTCACACTAAGGGACAGAAAATGGTGGCGATCCAGCAGAGGAGCCTGAGAAGTAGCAGTGAGATGGATGGAAGGAGAGCTAGAGAAGAGTAGTATCATGAAAGCCAAGGGAGGAAAGAATGTGAAAAGGAGAGAGTCTGGTAAAAAAAAAAAAAAAAGTCCTGTGCAGTTTCATTAGAATGGTTTGGATGGGAGTCAAATTTCAAGATACCAAGAAGTGAATAGACAATGAAGAAGTTGAAGTAGTCAGTATTCTCTCACTAGGAATTTATAAATATATAAACTATTATATAAATTCTATAAAAGGAAGAGAAATAGTACAATAGCTTGAGGGGACAGTAGAGTCAGGTAAAAGATTTTTTTAAGAATGAAGGAGGCCTGATTATATTTGTAGGCAGCCGAGAAAGAGGCAATAAATGGGGAGAAGTTAAATATGAGAGTGATGGGGGAATAATTAAAGTTGACTTCCCAGATGAATGGGATCAAGGCACAAGTAGAGCAGTTAGGCTGGCTAGTAGAAGGGTCACCTCATCGTGACTGGAGCAAAGGATATGTGAATTTATAGAAGGTTTTTGAGGTATAGACTAGGGAAGAAAAAGAACTTCGTGGAGGCTCCCCCACTTAATTTTTTTTTTGACATAGCGAGTTCATCTGCTCAGCAAGGATTGTAGGGGTAATGTTGAGAGCTTTGGGGAAAAAGATAAGTTTTGGAATACCAACTGCAATGAGTGTAATAATCCACAAGAGGCTAAAAGGATTGCCATTCAGCAGTGAGGCCCCAGTTGAGATTATTCCCCAATAACTGATTCCATGTTGTCTTGTCATCTTGACACCCTAATCTTTGTATCAAGTATAGCTCCTGACAGAGAAGCCCCCCTAGTGCTGAAGTGAGAAATGAGCCGATTCTTGAACGTGCTACGTAGCTGGTTGGTTATAGTATCCATTATAGCCATGGGGAACACACTGCAGAGCTTCCGAGACCACACCTTCCTCTATGAAAAGCTGTATACCGGCAAACCAGACCTTGGTAAGTATCCTGGAGATCATATTCCCTCCAGGAACGGGGGATAATGATGGGCCAGTGCTCATTAAGTTCAGTTTTTCAATAGTTTTTAATTTTTTTTTTGGTTATTTTGAACTTGACAAACTAATAAATATGAGCATTTACATAGTCAAAGAAGAAGAAAAGAAAATTATACATAAAACCTCCATTATGTATAGCTTGGGTTTTTTAAAATATTGGCTTATAAGGTTTCCTGCTTATCTGTGTTTCCTTCTGAACTTCCTTCTCTTCTGTATGCTTTTTAAATGCTTTACTGTTGCTCTTAGTTTTTTTTTCCTACTTTATTATCATTACAGCCCCACCTAATATTCACCTTCCAAAAGATTAAAAAACAAAAAACCTCTCTTGTAATCAATAAACATAGTCAAACAAAACAAATCTACACATTGGCTGTGACCAGAATTGTGTGGCAATGAGATCTCTTTCTCCAGAGAGAACCCTAGATAGAAAGCTGAATAGGACCAAATGTGGCTATAGCAGCCGATTGGCACCTCTTTGGGCAGTTAGGTGACACAGTGGATAGAGTGCCTGGCCTGAAGTCAGGAAGACTCATCTTCTTCAGTTAAAATTCACCCTCAGATACTTACTAGCAGTTCACCCTGGGTAAGTAACTTCACCCTATTTCCCTCAGTTTCCTCATCTGTAAAATGAACTGGAAAAGGAAATGGCAAACATTCCAGTATCTCTGCCAAGAAAATCCCAAATGGGGTCACGAAGAGTCAGACATGACTGAAATGACTCAACAACAATAACAATAGATGCACCTCTTTCCATTGTGAGATCCCAGTGAAATGTCGCTCTCATTTCTTATATCATTTTTAGTAGCCTTTCTTAGGATCTTACAACTTTTTATGAAATAAAAAGGCAGTGGCTCATTATGTTTTTCCTACCATACAGATGGAGAATGACTTGCCTGTGGTCACAGCAAAGTCAGGGACAGTTATCCAGGGGAAAAAATTCAAATTGCCTTCCCTTGACTGGATCCCCTGGAAGAGTCTGTTTCCTCTGGGGGAAGTTAGAGATAGTCATTCCTTTTTCCAGAGCCTTACTGCCATGAATACTGTAAGATTTCTTATTTCTCTGATGTGATATGTACTATACAGAGCCAGCATAGAGAATTAAGATGGCCTTGCCTTCAGCAAAAATCTCCTAACTATAAATGCGACAGTTCTGTGTCACATTTATAGCTAACCTAGATAGAAACTCCATCCTATTGTCTGCAACGTCTAGGAGAAGAATGAACTGGTATAAGCTGTGCCTGAATTTAAACAAAGCCAGTACAAAATACACAGGAGAAAAGTATCTGGAGAAATGAGTGGGATTGGCCTTTTTAAAAAAATTTTTACCGAAAGAGTTTATAATCCCAAATGTATATTTACTGTCCCTCAGTTACCAGGCAATCCATGCCAAGTTTTTCAGGCTTTAGAATATCTTAACCATTGTTCCAATGATATAATTTTCTGAACAGATCATTTGCCCTGCCCTTAGCTATTTCAAGAATTCCCATGTAAGGGCAAACCAGTTTTTCTAATCCCATTTGAGAGCAATACAGAGAAGCTAGAAGAGACCTAGCCTTAGGTATCTCTAATAGAAAGGAGGAGAACCCTCTAACAGTTGCCAGAGGCAATACATCTTCAACAAAACTATGAGCATCTATAGGTTGCCCACAGATGGAAAAGTTGTTCCCATTAGCTCTTAACTTTAGATATTTAGGTAGCAAAGTGAATAGAACCCTGGAATTGGAGTCAGAAAGACTTTAACAGGCACTTGCTAGCTTCATGAACCTGGGCAAGTCACTTCACCACTGTCTACTTCAGTTTCCTTATGTGTAAAATAGGGATAATCAGAGCATTTATGTCACAGTGTTGTTGTGAGGATCAAATGAAATAGTATTTGTAAAGTGCTTTGCAAACCTAAGTGCTTAATAAATGCTGGCTCTTATTATTAGTAATAATTAACCAGACCACAAATCTGAGAGAGAAAAAAGACCCTCTTAGCTGTTGTAAAGGGCAATAAACCATAAGAAGCCTCAGACTGACCAGAGATGGTGAGGTGGTCCCCGTTTGCTCTTAACAGTAAATGAGAAAGAAGGGGGGCTCAACTGAAATAGATTTTGTGGCAATGCTAATCAAATTTTATTCTCTCATCTGTCATCTCCCAACTAGATTACATTAATTTACTATCCTTAGGAATACTCTGGACAATCGCCTACAAATGTCAGCTGATGCATAATCTGATTAGAATTAGTGGCGTATATTAATCTAGTATTTACACTAGCTAGAAAAAATTAGTTTTTCTGTCTTACTGTTACAGCGAGTAAAATTGGCTGGAATATGGTTTCTAGTTTTTAATTTAGGGAGTGTGGTTGCCTCAAACTAACAGCTTGGCCTATCTTAATAACATTTTTAGCTCATCACAGAGTGAGAGAGACATCATGGGGGTAGGGAGAGACTTAGTTGTAGGGTCTCTTTGATTTAGGAATCTATAACTCGAGGATTTTGGAATCCAAGACACACTGGTTACATAGCAATAATAGCTTTTCCATTTGTCAGTCTCTTGTGACATGGGACGCTAGGAAAGTAACTTTGCTTCCATAGTGGTGATATATGCCCAGTCTTTCCACAGATGAAACTGAATTATGACCTATGTTTTGGGAACTATGGTAGGAGTAGCACCTATTTATGTAGACTGAGCTGCTTTATCCTTTTTATCCTTTGTCATTAATAAAGCCATTTTTGTGGAATTTTATGAACCCTAAGAGTCTCTGCATTTTGAGCTGAAACCTGAATTGTTGGACTGGCCTGAATTAGGCCTGGCCCAGAATATTTGGTATAATCAGCAGAATCTAATTGTATCTAAAATAGTTGGTTATAAGGAGTGGAGGATATATGAAGAGAGGACATAAATCTAGTCTATGAAAAGCAACTCTTTGGAAAAAAAAAAAAGTAATCCCCTCTCTTGCTGTCCTCCATTGGAGAATGGGTTTCAAAGGAAATTAGTCTTTGTGAGACCAAGTATACAGAACTCCCCATTTTAGCCACCTTAAAAGAGGAAAAAAAGCAATCCATCCCATCCAGGGTCCGTAACCGGTTCAGGTGAATTTGCACAAGCAAATCCTCTATAAGATATAATAATGAAAGTAAACTGTCATCTCAGATTTTTAAAATCCGGCCCATTTGCATTAGTGACACAAATGCTCAGATTCCTTAAGAGTCTGGCCAATGTGGTGGATCTTTAATAAATCTGGTCTTTGTCTGAAAGAAAAAAAAAAGAAAGAAAGAAAGTAAGTAAACTGTCCTTGTGCATTAGGGCAGAGTTGAATGAGCTTTTTTGATCTTTGGTGTCTATACCTTGAAGGAAGAGGAGCAGCTTATGGATCTAGTAACATTCATACTTCATTCAAAGCAAGTGATCCAGCTTTTCTAAAGCTATTAATAGGAGCCAAGGGATAATTGATTCTGCTATATTTTTATTTTCCCTTTCAGGCTCCTTAAGCATCCATCAAGCTAACCCTACAGAGTGATTGGGAGCTTCCTCTTTATGCTACTGACTTGACTCCCCCTGTACCCCTAACAGGATACCAGAATCTTGTATCTGGCATTCCAATTACCTGAGACTGTTTCTTCTCCACTATCCTTCTCCCACTTTAACAATGACTTGAACCATGAGTTCATTGCAAACAACCCCTGCCAGATATTCTGGAATAGGTCTAATTTAGGATGGTCTAATGATTCAGGATGGAATTAAGAATACAATGAGACACTCATGGTCCATAAAATGCAATAAAAATGACTTCACTAATAACAAAGGACACAATACCTAAAGTTTAAAAAGACAGTAATAAGTATAAAAGGCTGCTTCCCTCTGGCCCCACATTTACTATAGCAATAGGCCATGCAAAGTCAGAAAGGCATTCCACAGGGCATTGGGAATTTGATACCAAGTCGCCATAAACTAGGCCTTTTATGGTTCTTTTGGCAAGAAATCCAAATTAATGATGATCCTAAGAACAACTTCCCCTGCCCCTTGTCAAGCAACCAGGCCAACCTATATAAAACAAGTGATACACCTATCATAGAGGCAATGCCAAAAGTGAGATAGAAAAGCCAGCCATCTTATGCAGCACCTTATGGGTACACAAAAGGTTCTTTGATTCCCACTAGGGTTGTCAATTACCTTGCTCAAAGTGCAATGTCATAGTATACCATAAGTTGCTAAGACCCATACTTGAATGAACATAACTTTGTGCACAACCAATCTCTCCCCTAGCCATTGGAAGCTAGTTTGATTTAGGCTTAACTCAGAGGATATAGGAGAGATTCAGTAAGGAACCCACAAAGTTATCTCTTATAAAGGCCAGCTATGAGCATTTGCTTCCTTCTAGAGTTTCTGGAATCTTTCTTGAGTCAATCTTGAAACAGACCTGGTCTTACTTCCTGTATGTTCTCAGGCACTAGACAAGATCTCTAGGAACAGCTCCAGGCTTTAATGAAATTCCTAAGCCTGTTCTAGTCCTAACCTTCATGAAGATGCCAGACCTAGAATGAGTTCCAGGGACAGAAAGAATGAGGTATGATTAATGTGACAGTTGCCTTGATGTATTCTATACCCTATAGGTTTTCCTCTTTCTCTGTTCTCTCTCTATTCTGGTCTCTTCTGTAGGCTCTTATCTCTATTTCCTTAACGTTGGCATTCCCAAAGGTTCTATCTAAAACACTCTTTTCTCCTAAAGAAAAGAATTAACTCTATGAAGATGACTCCCTAATATATGTATCTTTACCCCTGACCTTTCTATTTTCAGATATGCATCCCAGATGCCTAAAGGATAGTTCTATCTAGAAGTTCCACTTATGTTTCAAATTCAGCATATTCAAAAATAGACTTTTGATCCACTCCTTTATTTTTCCTCTGAGGACACTCTATGAACTGTCTTTTCATCTAGCTTCAACTAATTTGTCTTCTGATTTTACCTTGAGTGTGACTGTTAATGTGAATGTTTCTGTTTTTTCAATATTATATTAACTTTATATGGGACAAAGATCTTATATTTAAAATATCAACAGTTAAATTAATATTTTAGATCTAAAAACTGTAATTTTACATGTTACCTGAATATAAAAGTTTACAACATTTTAAAAATTAGAGCATAAGAGCATTGAGTACTCTTCACAGATAGAGCTAAAAGGATAATTATAGGAATTTTTTTTTTCCCTTCAAGTTAACAAATACTTATTAAGCATCTGCTACTTGCAAGGTACTGGGCTGGGCCCTAGCAGAAACAAAGACCAAAATAAAATGTGAAATACTCATTGTCCTGAAGAAGCCTGTGTTCAAGTAGGCAGATAGAAGATTCCAGAGAAGAAATCTTAGAACAAAGGGTAGCCTTTGGTTACTGTGAATCTGCAGAGATTTCCAACTGGATGATAGTGACTTGAAACTTGAAATTACTATTTTTCTGATCACTGTAAGGTATTATTTAAAGTTTGTATTGATAATTTTTGGGTTTTATTGATATTTTGGGGATTTTTACTTTGTCTCCATTTCCCAATATGCTTCTCCCCCATCTCCTTCACAAAGAGATATTCCTTGTAACAATGGTTAAAAAAGAAAGAAAGAAAAAACAATTCAGTAAAACTAACTAACATTTCCAACAGGTCTGACAATCTGTGCAATGTTCAACACAAAGTCCCCTACCTCTGCAAAGAAAGGTATAAAGTACATTTTCTCAATTTTAGTTTGTAGCTAAGCTTGGTCATTTTAATTATATAGTAACCAGTTTCTGGCTTTTTTGTTCTTTCTATCTCCGTTGTTTTCTTAGTAGTATAGGGGTAGAATTCTTAAAGGATGAGGGAAATGATAAAAAGTAGATAGTTTTGACTACGTGGCATTAAAAATCTTTTGCACTAATAAGATGAAGACAAAATGAGGAAAGAAAGAGCAGAGGGGGACATTTGAATAAAACATTATTGATTTTAACAAGTCTGATATCCAAAATATCTAGGGAATTAACATAAATCTATTATACTCGTGGCAAGATGGAGAAGCAAGAAGAAGTATAGTCAAGTTGTCCTCAACACAACTCCTCCGCAAATATCTAGAAAACGCACCAGACCAAATCTTTTTTTAAAAATGTACTTTTAGGGGCAGCTAGGTGGTACAGCGGATAGAGCACCAGCCCTGGGTTCAGGAGGACCTGAGTTCAAATCCAGCCTCAGACACATAACACTGACTAGCTGTGTGACCCTGGACAAATCACTTAATCCCATTTGCCTAACCCCCCTAAAAAATTTATTTTTGGCATTTTTTTTAAATTTTGAGTTTCAAATTCTCTCCCTCCAACCCCTCCTCCACTGAGAAAGCAAGGAATGTGATATCAATTTTACATATGAAATCATGCAAAGCATATTTCCATATTAACCATGTTGCAAAAAAAAAAGGAGGGGGTGGGGTGGGGACAAAAAAATAAAGTGAGAAAATTATGCCTCATTTTGTAGCCAGAATTCCTCAGTTCTGTCTCTGGAGGTATATAGCATTTTTCATCATCATGAGTCCTTCTGAATTGTCTTCAATCATTGTATCTATCAGAGTCGCCAAGTCTTTCACAGTTAGTCATTGTTACAATATTGCTGTTACTATGTATAGTGTTCTGGTTCAGTTCATTTCATTTTGAATCAGTTCATGTAAACCTTCCTAGGTTTTTCTGAAACCATCCCATTTGTTATTTCATATACCTCAATAGTATTCCATCACAATCATATACCACAACTTGTTCGGCTATTCCTAAGTTGATGGGCATCCTCAATGTCCAGTTCTTTGCCATCACAAAAAGCTACAAAAAATATATTTTTATATATAATCCCCTTTCCTTTTTTTTTGATCTCTTTGGTGTATAGACCTAGTAGTAGTATTGCTAGATCACAGTTTTAAAGTCCTTTGGGCATGGTTCCAAATTGTTCTCCAGAATGTTTGGACCAATTCACAACTCTACTAGCAGTGCATTAGTACACCTATTTTCCCACATCCGCTCCAGCATTTGTCATTTCTGATAGATGTGAGGTGGTAGACCAAATCTTGATTGGAAAGTCCAAGAAAAAAAAAATCACAGTGAGTTACATTTCAAGCTCAAGCTAGCATAGGGAGACAGAGAGGTTTTTGAACAGTGGGGACAGGGTCTGGTCAGGGGCAAACTACACAGGGTATTCCAGCACACAGGAACTGAAAGCAAACCAAGGCTGTGCACTATGGCAGGAAGAAATCTCATCACCATACCGGGGAACCCCAACCTTGTGCAGAGTGAGAGAACGGGTCCAACTAGAAGCTCTGTCCTTCACTACTCAGTTCCAAGTCACAGATCCAGGATGGACTGAGGAGGGGACCTGCACTTAGAGGTGTTCCAGGGCTAGATATGGTTGTGGGACCTAAGCTATGTAGGATCACGGAGCAAGTTCAGAAGCAAACAACAGCTGGGGGGCTCTGACTTAGAAGAGGAGTCTCAGTTCCAGCCTCCAGTCTAGTCTGAAGCCTACAGTGAATAACCAGAGCAGGAATTTTAGAACAAAGGGTAGCCTTTGGTTACTGTGAATCTGCAGAGATTTCCAGCTGGATGATAGTGACTCAGTCCAGCAGCAGTCTACTGGAACTTTGACCGGGGCAAGACCTGAGCCCAAGTCAAGAACTTGCAGAGCTCAGGGCAGTGAGGTAGGGGTTAGAGTAGTCAGACTTTTGCCTAGATCAGGCTGCTTTGGGAGCCCTTGAAAACTTTCAGGTCTTCCATCTGAGCCACCCCTGTCATTCCAGGATAAAAATAACACTCAATACCCCAGGAAAGCAGCAAAAAGACTTGTGAGGACAAAAGTTCCGCCCAGACATTCTCCCCAGAAGTGTGCAAACTTGGTCCTCACATAAAGTCTGAAATGAGAAAGTAGTGTGGAAGGATGAGTAAATAAAAAAGAATCCCATCACAAAGAATTATTATGGTGACAGGGACAATCAAGACACAGACACAAATCCAGAAGAAAATGCCTCCAAAACATCTACAGCAAAGCCTCAAAGAAAAGCATAGCTTATCCACAAATCCGACCAGAATCCTTTAAGAGATGAAGCAAGTTTTTTTTTTAAGAACTAAAAATGATTCAAAAAACCAAATTAGTGTACTTTAAGAGGACATTGGAGAAAGAAAAGAGAACTATGGAAGAATGATTTGAAAAGAAAATTAGCAGCTTGGCACAGGAGGCACAAAAGCTTAACCAAGAAAAAGTTCCCTAAATACAAGAATTTACCAAATAGAAACTAATGACACAATGAGACAAGAAATATTAGTCAAAAGCCTAGGGGGAAAAATAAAAGAAAATATAAAGTATCTCATAGAAAAACAACTGACCAGGGGCAGCTAGGTGGCACAGTGGATAGAGCACCAGCCCTGAAGTCAGGAGGACCTGAGTTCAAATTTGACCTTGGACCGAACACTTGACACTTACTAGCTGTGTGACCCTGGGCAAGTCACTTAACCCCAAGTGCCTAAAAAAAAGAAAAACAACTGACCTAAAAAAAAAATGAAGGAAAGATAATTTAAGAATGACCAGAATAGGGGCAGCTAGGTGGCTCAGTAAATAGAGCACTGACCCTGGAGTCAGGAGGACCTGAGTTCAAATCTGGCCTCAGACACATAACACTTAATAGCTGTGTGACTCTGCACAAGTCACTTAGCCCCAATTGCCTCACAAAAAAAAAAAAAGAAGAAGAAGAAGAAGAAAAAAGAATCACCAGAATACCTGAAAGCCAGGACCAAAAAAAATCCTAGATCCATACTTCAAGGCATCATAAAAGCTAGTTGCCCAGCTCTCTTAGAACCAGAGGGTAAAACAAAGCCCAGCAGGAAGAGATAGAGAAATTCCGTTTAAAATAACTGCAGACAATATAAAATACTTGGGAGTCTACCTGCCAAGACAAACCCCAGAACTATATGAACACAATTACAAAACACTTTTCACACAAATAATGTCAAATCTAAACAATTGGAGAAATATTAATCATTCATGGATATGCTGAGCCAATATAATGAAAATGACAATTTTATGTAATTTATTTATTCAGTGCCATATCAATCAAACTACCAAAAAATTATTTTATAGAACTAGAAAAAATAACAAAATTCACCTGGAAGAACAAAAAATCAAGAATATCAAGTGAATCAGTGAAAAAAAAAATGTGAAGGAAGGTGGCTTAGCAGAAGCAGATCTCAAACTATATTACAAATTGATAATCATCAAAATAATCTGGTATGGTTAGGAAATAGAGTGATGTCTCAGTGGAATAGGTTAGGCACACAATACACAATAGTAAATGGCCATAGTAATATAATGTTTGTCAAACCCAAAAATCCAAGATTTGGGACAAGAAATCACTATTTGACAAAAAATGCTGGGAGAACTGGAAAGCAGTTTGGCAGAAACTAGATATAGACCAACATCTCACACCATATACTAAAATAAAGTCAAAGTATGTATATGATTTAGACATAAAGGATGATATAAGCAAATTAGGGGAGCATGGAATATTTTACCTGTCAGATTTATGGATAAGGGAAGAATTTATGACCAAATAAGAGAGAGAGAGCATTACGGTATGTAAAATGGATAATATCAATTACATCAAATTAAAAAGGTTTTGCACAAATAAAACCAATTCTGCCAACATTAGAAGGAAAACAAGAAACTGGGGGGGGGGGGTGATTTATAGCATGTTTCTTTGATAAAGGCCTCATTTCTCAAAGAGAACTGAGTCAAATTTATAAGAATGAGTCATTCCCCAATTGACAAGTGGTCAAAGGATATGAACAGGCAGTTTTCAGAAAAAGAAATCAAAAGTTATCTGTAGTCATGTGAAAAAAATGCTTTAAATCACTATTGATAAGAGAAATGATAATTAAAACAATCTTATACCTATGATATTGACTAATATGACAGAAAAGGAAAATGACAAATGTTGGCAAGGATATGGAAAAATAGGGACACTAATGCATTGTTGGTGGAGTTGTGAACTGACCAACCATTTTGGAGAGCAATTTGAAACTATGCCCAAATGGCTATAAAACTATGCATACCCTTTGACTCAGCAAAATACCACTACTAGGTCTGTACCCGCAAAGAAATCAAAGAAAAAGAAAAAGATGTATACATACAAAAGTATTTATAGCAGCTCTTTTTGTGATAGCAAAGAATTGGAAATTGAGGGGGGATGGCCACTAATCAAGGAATGGCTAAATAAGATGTGGCATATGATTGTGGTGGAATGCTGTTGTGCTCTAAGAAATGATGCGTAGGATGCTTTCAGAAAAACCTGGAAAGGCATACATGAACTGATGCAAAGTAAAACGATCAGAACCAGGAGAACATTGTACCCAGTAACAGCAATATTGTACAATGATCAACTGTGAATGACTTAGCTGTTCTCAGCAATACAGTGCTTTAAAACGATTCCAAAGGATTTGTGATTAAAAAAAAAATGCTGTTTACATTTAGAGAAAGAACTGACAGAGTCTGAGTACAGATTGAAGCATACTTTTAATTTTTTCTGCATTTTCTTTTGCAACATGGCTAATATGGAAATGTTTTGCCTGACTGCACATGTGTGAAGTATACCTAATTTTTTGACTTCTTCAGGAGGGAAGAAGGGAAGGGATAAAGGAGTGAGAGAATATGGAACTCAATTTTTTTTAAATGTTAAAATTTTTTGTTTACATGTAATTGAGAAAAAAATCAAATATATAAAAGAACCAGATGGTAAAGTAGAAGTAAAATGCACCAATCACTTCTTGAAACCCCAAAATGAAAACTTCCAGGAATATCATAGCTAAAATTCAAAATTCCCTGTTCAAAGAAAAAAAATATAAGCAACCAAGAAGGAAGAATTCATTTACCAAAGAGACACAGTCAGGATCATGCAAGATTTAGCAGCCACCCTAAAAAAGGAGCAGAAGCCTTAGAATACTGTATTCCAGAAGACAAAAGATAGAGCCTTACAACCAAAAATAACTTAACCCAGTAAAATTGAATGTAATCCTCAGAGGAAAAAAATGGATCTTAAATGAAGGAGGACTTCTAAGCTTCCTGATGAAAAGAGCTGAGTAGAAACTTTGGGAAAAAAAAAAAGGCAACAAAACAGGAGTCAAGAGAAACATAAAAAGATAAACATGAATGTATAATCAAAAGGAATTAAACAAGAATGAACCGTAATATGGGGATATGATATATACAGTCAATCCTCAACATTTGCATGTTTAACTTCAGCACAGGATTGCATTGGCAAGCTATGCCCAGTAGAGAAAAATGAGGGACTTAATGTGGGCAACTTTGTGAAGCAGCTGGTATCCTACTAAGTGCTTCACAGCTTTTGTTTATCCTACCATTGTAAAGAGTTCCCTCTGCATTCATTGCATATTTTCATTGTTTGCCTTTACAACTTAGAGTTTTGTGTTGCAGTTATACTCCCAAAGTATAGGTCAAGTCCTTCAGGCTCTAAGCCCTCGATGGTATAGCTGTTGGCCTAACTGACAAAGCTGGCTAGAGACACCAAAGCAATACCATCCGTAGTAACCTCAAGGTTAAATGTCAACTCACTTATGCTATGCTTCCATACTCTGAGACCCTTAAGGCTCTCAATCAACACACAAAGCAGATGTTGCTGATGGATTATTTCAAGCAGGTGATCTCCAACACCATCCACCATCTGTGAAGGACAGAGTATTGAAAGTGATATCAAGTCCTCCCCAGTCTTGGTCTCGGTGTCCTCCAACAGCAGCGACTAAAGTATCAGCAACCTTGGTTTTCAGGTTTTCAGGTAGAGAGATTTATAGCAGTATAATATATAGTATGATGTCCTCACACTGCTATCTGACATAGTGAAAGGTAAAATTCAGGCTTAAAAATGTTTTATTTTTGAGAATTTTATTTGCTGTACAGTATGAGCTGGAGAAGGAAATGGCAAAACACTCCAGTATCTTTGCCAAGAAAACTCCAAATGGGGTCATGAAGAGTCAGACATGACTGAAAAACGACTGAACAACAACCACAAAATTTATGGTACTGTAGATTTCATGTGTTATGAAAAGTGAATATTGTCTGAAATGTTTTTTTATTATTATTATTAAGACCTTAGCCAAAAAAAAAAAAAGGTAATAGAATTTTAGGGAACTACCGGTGGGGAAAACTGTTTTGCATTGTCATGAGTAAAATTCAACCAAAATAAACTGAGGCATGTTTTCTCCAAGCAAGATAACAGTTTATTAGCAGGGTGTGGACTTGTTAGTAAAGTGTGTCAAATAGCTACCTCAGTTAGGTCAAAAGACCCTGAGGAGGAAGCACAGTACCTTTTTATAAACATAGAACAAAAAACAGAACAAGGTAGATGAGGAAGTAACACAATTGGTTATATGGTTGGCAGGATTGTGGGGGTGAAGACAACATGTTTACCTGAAGAAAAATGGGCTAACCCTCACATGGAGCCAGTAACTACCCCTCTCAGAGGAATGCTTGATTGATTTTATGGCACCCATCTGCATTCTGAGGCTAGAATGGATCAGGGATAGCAGACTCACTGGCTCCTGGGAGTGAAATAATAAGACTTCTTTTTAATTGGGCAAGAATAGGCAAATGTGGAACCAAGTGAATTTGTAGCAAATAGAGGTTATGGAGTCTTCCGGGAGCTGAAGTTATGAGGAATAACAAGTTTTCTTGGCATAAAGTGATTTGTAGTCAATGTAGAGATAATTCCCTTTGAATTAGTTTTATGAGAACATTGAACCTCCAAACTTAGCTCAGGGTTTTTCTGTAATCAAAAGTGATCAATAGTGAAAACTAAACTTTTGCATTTAAATTGAGAGAGGAAGACTGAACTTTTGAACTCATGAGCCTTTTTACTCAGAGACAGAAAAAAGGGCTTGGGTTGTTATATAAAATACTGAATAGAATCAACTACAGAGTGGAATCAAATGAAAAATACAAAATCAACATTTGGTTTTCTCAGTATGTTACCTATTTTATTTTATGGATTATTTCATGGTTACTATGTTAGGAAAAATGCATATTATCAGAATTAATGTTTTGTTATAAAGAATTTTATGCAAAAAAAGTTTTTTTCAGCAATCTCTAGCAAAAGATTACCGTTTGGGGTGGTCATGGGAACCTAACCCCCTATTTCCCATAGGCTCAGTGTATCATCATTCAAGTTTTTTGCTTTCATCCCAATTTTCCAAGACTGTTACCTCCAAGAAAGTTGAGGATTGATTGTATATTCTTTCTGAACTCTATTCATCATCAGGTCAATAGAGGGAGTCTAATTAAACAGAAAGCCTGAGAGCAGTTCTATTTTATCTTGATCATCTTAAAAATGTATAAAGCATTCTGCATTAGTAGTCCCTGGTCATACAGTTTTCATTTTAGTTTTTAAACAAAAAAAAAGGAAGGAGAGCTACAGGTTGTTAACTTAGGTTTTAGCTGGATCAAGTAAAGGTTTTTTAAGGACAGGGAAATCTGGGAATAATTGTAGGATGCAGGCAATAAGGAGTGGTTACTAAAGAGAGATTGCGATTAGGAGAGAGGGTAAACAAAGGGGCAAACATCATAGTTGGGGGATGGGATCAAGGACACAGGTAGAAGGGCTGACTTTGGCAAGGAGAACCACCATTTTTTAAGACTGGAGCAAGGAGGAGAAGTTGATATTGAAGGGGGTTGGGTATAAAATTGGGGAGAAGAGGGATCATACAATGGATGGCTTCAGTTTTTCAGTAAAGTATGAAACTAAATCATCATTAAACTGGGACAATCAGTCAGTCTGTCGAGGAGCATATATTAATCACCTGTTATTTGCTAGGTACTATGCTGAGTAAGGTCTTGGGGCAAACTCTTCTGTTTGGTGAGTTCATGAGGAACCCCAGCCATGCCCACTTCATTCCCTGTTCAACTCACTCTCTGTACTTCTCACTAATAGCTTTTCCCCCTTGTTGATATTTTCTCCACACAGGGACCATCTTGTTTTCTTGTATTTGTATCCCTGTAAGTGCTTAATAAGTGCTATGTCTATTTATATCTATCTAAGCACTGGGTATACAAATAAAAAAAACAAAGCCTGCCTTCATGGTGTTTCAGTTCTACTGTTGGAAATAGTATGTCAATAAATAGTTACGTAGCAGATACAGCTCAAGTAGGTGGAAAGTGATCTTAGAAGAGAAAACTCTAGCAGCTAGAAAAGGAAGGGGGGAGAGAGAAGGGGAACAGGAAAAGCCTCCTGCAGAGGGTGGTGTAGAGCTGGTGGTGGTATAGGTGACTTTAGGGGATAAGAGAAAGTTTGGAATATGTGCTCTGAAAAGTGAGAGGAAGTCAATCAGGGAAGAGCAGAAGAATTGTCTTACAGCAGTGAGAGACTGGTAGAGAT
The DNA here is from genome assembly GCF_900497805.2 of Vombatus ursinus. Classification (NCBI taxonomy): domain Eukaryota; kingdom Metazoa; phylum Chordata; class Mammalia; order Diprotodontia; family Vombatidae; genus Vombatus; species Vombatus ursinus. The sequence continues at coordinate 6,981 of NW_020952867.1, read as the reverse complement.
TAGATGACAAATTTGTAGTAGAACTAATCAGCACAGTTGTGCATTTTCCTGCAGCATCTTTCAACAGTTTGTGAGTAGGAACAGAGCCTTCTCTGTTGGTGAAGGGTGAGTAAAATACCCATATTAGTGTTTGGAAGAAGAAAAGTGAAAATGAGACAAAGGGGAAAGGGATGTGAAAGTAGAGGACGGCATAAAGTGGAACTATATAATTAGAGTTAAGATTACCTATGATTTTGTGTCCAACCTTCTCGTGATGAACCTCTCTATGCTTATCCAGACTGTTTAAAACCTTGAGCTAGTGGATTTGTTTGTTTCTTCCTTCCTCATATGCCATATCCAATTAAAATTCTGTATCTCTAACCCATTGCTATAGGCTTTTGTTACCACTTTCCTTGGCGATTTATTTTGTTAGTAGATTTTTATTAGTGCCTTTTGTTTTTATATCAAGTAGATTTTTCTCTGTGTCTCACCCTCCTCATAAAGACTCATCCCTTATAACAAAGAATTTTAAAAAAAAAGGAAAGAAGGGGGAAATTAGCAAAACAAATCAATATATTTTTTAGAAATCTGACATTGTATGCAATGTTCCATAACCATGGGTCCCCTTCCCTCTACATAGGAGCATGGAAGAGATTCTTCTTTGGGATCGAGTGTGTTCTTTATCATTTCCTGCCATTCATCTTCATGAATAGTTTTTGTTCTTTCTATTTACATTGGTATAGTCATTATGTACATTGTTTTTCTGGCTACTTACTTCACTTTGCATCAGTTCTTGTAAGTTTTCCCATGTTTCTTTATATTCATCTTACTCATCATTTCTTACAGCATAGAAATAGTTCATTAAATTCATACAACACAATTTGTTTCCAGTTATTTGCTATCCAGTTACATGCTAGTACACTTGGAACCTTTCTTTTGTCAATAACTTTTTTAGGATATTTACCTAGCCATGGAATCTTTCAGTCAGAATTTATGAGCATTGTAGCCTGTTATCTGCATAATTCCAGATTGCTTTCCAGAATTCACAGCTCGCCCAAGAATCCATTACTATGCCTGTCTTTCCATACTTTCTCCAACATCGACTATTCCCATATCCTATCGTCTTTGACAATTTGCTGGGAGTGAGGTACAACCTTGGAGGTTTCTGTTTTTCTAATTGTTAGTGATTTGGAGATTTCTTTGATATAGTTGTTAATAGTTTGCAATTATTCTTTTGAGAATTGTCTGTTCATATGCTCCAACCACTTCTTTTAGGGATTGGCTTTTTGTCCTTAATACTTCTGTTAGTTTTCTATATATCTTGGATACTAAACCCTCATCAGTATTTTGATACAAAGATTTTTTTTCTTTGTGGACTATTTCAATAGTCTCTTAACCAGTCTTCCTACTTCCACTCTCTCTCCTCTAATCCATCTTTTGTAGAACTGTCAGATTAGTTCTCCTTATGTACAATCTTATTGTGTCATTTCTCTGTTTAAAATCTTATGATCTGGGGCAGCTAGGTGGCGCAGTGGATAGAGCTCCAGCCTTGGAGGCAGGAGGACCTGAGTTCAAATGTGGCCTCAGACACATAACACTTAATAGCTGTGTGACCCTGGGCAAGTCACTTAACCCCATTGCCTAGCCAAAAATAAAATAAAATAAAATCTTACAATCTGTCACGAACTCTACTTTTTCATTCTTCTCGTACTTCCCTGTAGCCAAAATTGATATCCCTTATGTATATCCTCTGTTGACTTACCTGTGTATCTTTGCTTTTGTTGTTCTATGTACCTGGAATGTCCTTCTACCACCACTCTCCCTTCTCTGCCAGTTGAAATTTTGCCTTGCCCAACTGTTATTTCTTTCGTGAAGCGTTCTTTGATTTCTTCTACTACACCCTAAACAGTAACAATCTTTCTATTCCCTCCCTACTTGCCCTCTACCACCATGAACTTTGTGTAAACTTATTTGGACTTTCTTATACATCAGTATCTTTGTGTGTATTAGTTATACATATACATATACACATACACAGACAGGTTAGAATATATATATATATATATATATATACATATATATATTCTAACCTGTCTTCTAGATTTGTGAACTCTGTGAAGGGCTGGGTAATTTAATGTTTTTTTCTTTCCCACATTCTCTAGTACGTAGCATGATTAATTCCTAACAGATACTTAATAAGTAATTGCTTTGGTTGAAGTTCTATGACAGGTGCCCTGTTTGCCCACCAATAGAAAATGTTATAGCTCAGCAACTCTCACTTTCAAGAGACCTGACCCATTTTCTACATTTCTTCAAAAGGAGAAGTCCTTTACAATCCCCATGTTACACACATCACAGCTTCTCCTCTGCCCAGCCAGAGTAATTTCAAGTCCAGCTCCCTACCTCCCATGAGTTCCCCTTGGTTACAGTTCAGATTTTTGGAGCCTGGTAGAAATACACCCTTTTGACATTCTTCTCCTGAGCTTCTTTCTGCCATTTCTCTATCACACAGTAAATGGCCTCCAAGCCCGGACCTTTGGCATCTGGACTCTGCTCTCGTCAGTGATTCGCTGCTTCTGTGCCATCGATATCCACAACAAGACGTAAGTGAAGGGAGGGGAGTTTCAGGGTCCTTTTGGGATTCAGACACCAGGGAAACATACAACCCCATTCTCATCCAGTTTCTTAATCATAATTACATTCAATTCATATTGATAACAAAGTTAATCACTTCTGCTCCCCTAGGGCCTGAGATCCTCAAGTGATTTAATGGTGTCTTTAAGATCTTAAGATACTGTTGAGCCAACAGTGTAAATTGTGTTGCTGACCTAGTGGTGCCCATTTTTTTTAACATTGTCTCCATTGTTACCTAGAAGAGATCTCCTTATATACACTTAACTCTGCCCTTAGAAAGCAGAGGAAATTAGGCGTCACAATCCTCTTCTTAAAGCCAGAGAAGCTAGGGCACTCAAAATTATGTAGTGAGTCATTAGAAATAAGTCTAGAGGTCCTGACTTTTCTATCTAATGCCTCACTTTATACTGGGAGATTTGTATGTTTTTAGTATGTGAGCATTCTATGACCAACTCTGTTTTTACAGAAGAAAACTTCATCGCTTCAAACTGGTTCAAAATCAGAGAGTAACTTAATCTTGTACACCAGCATTTCAAAAGCAGTATTTCACAGATTATGAATGGGGCTAGGGAGTTGAGGAAAAGTCTTTGAAAGAATTTCAGTGATAGCAGTATTTTCCCATCTAAAGTATTATGGTTTTAGAGCTATGCATGTTGTTGTTCAGTCATTCAGCTGTGCCTGATTTGTCCATGGAGTTTTCTTGGCAAAGATACTGGAGTGGTGTGCCACTGCCTTCTCCCAATGAGTACCCATTTTACAGATGAGGAACTGAGGCAAATTGGGGTTAAGTGACTTGCCCAGGACAGCTAGTCTGAGGCCAGATTTGAATTAAGATCTTCCTGACTCCAGGCTCAGTGCTGTATCCACTAGCTGCCCCAGATCTATGTATAGAGGCCAATATTTATATTGTGTGGTATTTTTTTTTTCAGTATGAAAATAGGCTTATTTTCCTCTGAAACTTTCCTGACTTTCATTTACCCTAACCCACTGGACTAGTATTTATGGGTTCTATCAATATATTTCAAACCTCAAAGTGTCTGAGGGCCAAATTTTAATTTGAAAAGCACTCCTATTTAACATCCTTAGTTTTACCCTGTTTGGAACCACAAGAGGGCGCTCAAAGCTTTCTTTTCTGTAGCACTCACTACAGAAACAAAATCCTAGGCATTTTTTTGAGAGGCGCATCCGTGGATGAGAGGCCTTGAAAAGCCAGGATTCTTAAGACTTCGGCTTTTCTATACTCATTTTAGAATTTCATTCCCGGTCCCTGGGACTAGTGACTAGGACACCAAAGTGAACTGAACTGAGAGAGGCCAGCTCTGAGGGATTTAGAAAGAGGCTGTTCTCATTATAGATTCCACAGGCTCATTGTAATATTTTGAACTGGAAATGATTCCATTTTACCCCTGTATCCTTAAGTGTGACTCCTGCCAAAGAATCACCCCTTTGCCAAGATGAGAGATGGGTTGTTTCCTGAATGTGTGTGTCATCTGCTAGCTGGTTGTGCTGTGGCCAGAGGCAGCCCTTGAAGAGGTCGGCAAAGGATAGCTGATGTATGACTTTGAAGGCAGCTTGTTGAAGTTCCTTCCAGTCCAAGCTCTCCCACTAACTAGATGCGAGTTGTTAAGCTAGCGATTGGCCATGCCTGCCTCAGTTTCTTATCTATAAAATAAGGTAATACTTAAACGTAACTCTCAGAACTATTTTTGAAAATAAAACAATATTAGAAATGCTATACAAGATGAAATATTCCTATTATATATAAGGGTAGATTTTTTTCTTTGCTCTTAGAATAAATACACTGAACCTTTAGTCATTTCTTTTGTTTTACTAACCCTTCTCCCCACAGCATTATCTTTGCCATCACAAGTGATCTTTTCTATAGGACAATTCCAAAGTCCCTTCTTTCAGCCCTTTTTAGTCCCCAAACTATTATCCATCTGCCCATGGTTAGAGTGAACTTGAAGTCACATCAAATACTGACTAGCTTAGTGATCTGAGAAAGTCACTTAGCCCCTGGCCCCAATCTCTTAATTCACCTTACAGGGTTTGTTGTGGGGATTACATGAGAAAACATGTAAAGGTTGGACCCCTGAGGGCAATTGGTGGTTTGCAAAACTTAAGCTTCATACAAATGCCATCTTATGCTTCTATCTTCATCAGGGCAGGTTCTAGTTATCCTTCAAAGCCTGTCTCACAAATGACCTTCTTCATCATGATTTCCCCAAAGTGAACTCTTGCAGCATGTCTGTACCTCTTTCGCAAGTCACTGGGTTAGCCTTCTGTTTCGCTGGATCTGTATCCGCTTGCTGATACATGGAAAGTCGCCCCTGCCTGGATATCCCACTTATCTAGCAAATGGAAACCGTCATTGTGGTTCTTTGGCTGTATTGACTTGGGCTATGCCTGAGGAAGTGATGGTGTCTCCAAAATGCCAAGGCAGAATGCAGCTTGTTTCTAGAACTCCCCTGAGAACTAGGGAAGCATATGCTTTCTCTTGCCAGAATCATCTGTTCCCATTGAATGTTTTTATATGTTGTTGGCCACTGGATTCTTTGCTGCAGAGTTATATATTCTGCACCCCATAAAACAATAACTTCATACTCTTACTGTCTGCTCATCTGCAGTCTCTATCACATCACACTCTGGACCTTCTTCCTTGCTTTGGGACACTTTCTCACTGAGGTGTTTGTATTCGAGACAGCTGCTCCAACGGTTGGAGTCCTGGCCCCATTGATGGTGGCAAGTGAGTATAAAGCAGCTGCCTTACTCCCCCTCACTGAAGTATAGTTCATATCCTTCTAAGCTGGGTCTAAATGTGGGAGGGGAGGAATGAAATGACAAAAGGTATGATAATCACCATGTTCATGCCAAATATTTGATTGACTGGTGACCTTTTTTTGTGTATTTAAGGTTTCTCTGTCTTTGGAATGCTGCTTGGACTACAGTACCTGGAGGTAGAGCGAGTGTCCCGGCACAAGAAGAGAAAATGAAGCCCTGTGTACATCTGCGGTTTGCCAGCATCACTTACCCATGGCTGAGCCTTCCTCTACTGTGTTCTCTCCCCACCTATCCTGGTGTCTTTTCTCTCCTTGGCCATCAGCCTCCTTTTGCGCCCCCATTCTCTTAGTATTTTGAATTACGGCCACAGCTAGGTTTCCCCTTCCTGACCTCTACCTTCATTTTTGGTTTCATCAATTGATTTTACTTTTGTGGAGAGAAGATGAGAGGTGGAAATCCTAAAGCTGTCATCCTGTCACAGATAATCTCTAATAGAACTTTGGTATCAGGGACTTGACTAATCAGAATGGGGTCTCCTCTCCCACTGGGACCAAGATTCTTCAAAATTATTAAGATGAGAAAATGGCCCTGTGAACCAGCAAACCCATAGAAATCTATGTGTTACTTCTGAGTTTGGAGAGGAAAGATCTGTGTCTTATTGTAGACCTTATGAAAATTGATGTCTATGTAGGTCGTTTTGTAATAAACGGTAAACAAACATGTGCTTCTTTGGATCTTTTTGTTCTAATTTCATCCAACAGAGCAAGAGTTCCCTTACCTCACCTGTGTCCTAAGGCGAGGGAAGAAAATGTAGCCATTTATTCCACTTCCTCATCATTAAAATAACCACTTCTTATTTTAAAATAGCCCAAGGTCCATATATTCCAGGAATCCTAGTCTTCATCTCTAATAGCAATGAGCTTTTAATTTCCTCTTTGTCATTCATTTCCCATGACTCGGGAAAATTCTTCCCTAGGTCTGGAGTTCACAGTTACCAGGACCCTATCTGATTTCCTTCTCTCTTCGTAACCTCGAAAGGAGATGAATAGTTGGGAAAGCAGAGGGAGAAGATATATTTAGGCCCTACATAAGTAAAAAGTCATCAGAAGGTACAGGGTGAAACCTTGTAAGCCACATACCAGCAAATACATGAGTCAGCATGGATTAGTAAATAGAAAGCTAGATTTGAAATCTGAAACACCCAGGTTCCAGTTGTACCTGTGGTACTACCTGTGTTGTCGTGGAGCTAACCAAGATGGGTCAAAATGAATGTGATCAGGATTACCAATAAACAGATTAAGGAGGATCCCAGGGAAGAGGCTGCTAAAAAGGGGACACTGGGAAAGCTAGGTGGCCCAGTAGATAGAGCATTGGCCCTGAAGTCAGGAGGGCCTGAGTTCAAATGTGGCCTCAGACCAAACATTTGACACTTACTAGCTGTATGACCCTGGGCAAGTCACTTAACCCCTATTGCCAAAAAAAAGAGGACACCAGCCAAGGGCGTAAGTGGATAGGGCCAAAAGACAACAGAAGAGTGACTATCAGGCCTAAGTGGCAAAAAAAGAAAAAAAAAAAGGCGAATCGAGA
>NW_020952866.1:0-50651 GCF_900497805.2 Vombatus ursinus | reverse complement strand
AGTTGCCCCAGTAACTCTAAATCCTTTCTCCATGCAACAAACCTTCAATTTTTAAAAGAGTTCTCAATTGCAATTGCATCCTCATTTGACATTCCTGATTCCAGTCTCACCCTTCCAATCCATCATCTACACTGGTGCCAATGAATATTCCTAAAACACAATGCTGGCCATTTCAATTCCCTATTCAAAAAAATCCTCAGTGACTCTCACGGTGTTGATTGCATCAAGTTCTGAGACATTGAAGAGCCTCCTGGAAGAGCTTTATAATCACTCAAAAGAGTGTGGCTTATCCATCCACAACAGAAAGACCCAATAGAAAAAGCATGTCTATTGCCCAGATTTCAACATCAGATGCATCTGAATCTCCTATAAAATTTGTCCAACAACACGTATATCGGGGACAGACAGTACAGATGGACAATGAGCTAGGCCCAGAGTTTAAAAGGAGGAGGCTAACAGGTTGGATTGCTTTCAGAAAACTGCCAAGCACTTTTACCCACTCCAAATCTTCCCGTAGCAGCAAAGATTCATTTTCAATACAAACGTTTATGAGAATTTTTTTTTTTTACTGTAATGATATCTAGAACATCAAGGCACTAAATACAAGAATCATAGAGAGGGCCATGGAAAAGTACATGATGGTTGTGAAATATGTAACCAATGAAGAGCTAAAAAGAAAAAAAGGAGTAAAGGATGTCATTAAGGAATTATTTAACAGAAAAGAAATAGCAAGATGGGCTGGTCTAATGAATAGCTTTTGGATTCTCCTGATACCCACTTATAATGTCAGGAGGAAGACCTCCATGCATGTTGGATAGACCCTGGGGTAAACCTGCTGAAGGGCATGGGAAAGAATACTATAGGATGGGCAGGTACAGCTGCCAACTGGAAAATATTTCACAAGGTTATGATCTACATTGTTAGTGGGAACACCTGAATGAATAGAATCATAGATACAATCAAGCACAGGACACGAGGTCTTCCTAGTGGGTCTTCACTCAAGCCTCTGATAAAAACACTGAACAGGAGAGGGTTGTTGACAGTGTTATGAGATACTACTAAAGACGTCTCTCTAGATAAACATCAATCTTTTAACAAATAATCTTTAGATACAGTCTTATAGCCAGTTATACATTTCAAGAAGGCTCTCTAATGGAGTACTTCAAGACTCTGGCTTTGGCCTTGTTCTGATGAAATTTTTATTAATGCTTTAAAAACATAAAGACATCTACATTAAACTCTCAAAAGTCACACAGCAAGTAGGGATGGTAATACAATGAAAAACAGAATCAGGATATGAAAAGACAGCCTGAAACAACAGACCAAATTTAATAAAATTAAACTTAAAAGGAATAAATATAAAGTCCTGCAGTTGGTTTCAAAAAATCAACTGCATAAGCATAGGATGGATGAGGGTAGAGCTAGGTAACAGTTCATGTGAAAAAGACCTGTGAATTTTGATTGCCTAAATGCTTAATATGAGTCAACTGTATAATAGAGAACAAAAGTATAGTGTCCATGGCGAAAAAAAGTGAAAGTCTTACTATATTCTGCTTTTTTAGATAACATCTGGAATACTATACCCAATTATGGGTATCATATTTTAGGAATAACATTAACAAGTTGGACCTAAACCAGAAGACATTAAGTAGAATAGTGAAGGAATTAGAAATCATGTCAAAAGAAGCTTCACTGAAGGACCTAGGGATGGTTAGTCTGAAGAAGAAATTACTTAGGTGACATGATAGCTATCTTCAAGCATAGAGTTTTCATATGTAAAAAAGGCTAAATTTATTCTAGTTGTGTCACAGAGAAGAACTTAGATAAATGAGTGGAAGCTACAGGAACTTAAGGAGCAAATAAAGCTATCTAAAAGTAGAATGGGGCTACCTCCAAAAGGCACTGAGGTCTTCAAAAAACAAAAACAAAAACAAAAAAAAACCAAACCTGGTGATTGATCACCCACTGGAGAAATATAGAAGGAATTTCGGCTTTGGTTTGGGGTCGGACTACATGACCCCTGAGGTCCATTCTAAGTCTAAGATTCTATGATTTTATTAAATTAATCTAGAGGTTTTAAGTAGTCTATAATAGAGGGGATGATTCTGTTGAAGGAAGTGGATCTGTTGGTTTAAAGGAAATACAGTTGTACAGTTGAAAAAGTACAGATCTCGGGACCAGAAGGCCTGGGTTTAATAAGTCTTGGCTCAGCTACTGTCTAGTTGTGTAATCTTAGGTGAGTCCCTCTCCTTTTCTCTGGAATCCAGAATCCTCAAGAACAAAACAAGCAGGGTGGACTAGATTTCAATTCAACAACAAACATTTATTAAGCATCTGTGCTTAATCTGCATAAGGCACTGTGCTAATCATCAGAGAAGCCAAGACAAAAATGGACTGTCTGGCTTTCAAGGCCTTTACATTCTACTGGAGGTATATAACACATAATAGATAATATAGGGAGCCTCTGGAAGAGGTAGCACCTGAGCTAAGATTTGAAGAAGACAAGAATTCTGAGTAGAAGATGGAGAAATGAGGGTATTTCAGACATGAGGACAGGGCTGGGGGAACAGGAAAGTCATCTCTAGTGTGCCATGGCGCCAGAACATGGAGTTTGTGGGGGAAGCAAATATGAAATAAAACTGGACAGGTAAGCAGAAACCAGGTTATGGAGGTTCTTAAATGCAGTCTGTGGAGCTTTAATTTTATCCTAAAGGCAAATGGGAACCACTGACGATTTCTGAACGTGAGAGTGACATGGTCAGACCTGTGCCATACGACTGCTATTTATAGTAGCTGTGCGGAAGAAGGATTGAAGACGGGTGATGATGAAAGCAGGGAAACCAAGAAGAAGCTATTACAATAGTCTAGGCAACAGATGATGAGGGCCTGAACTAAAGTGGTGGCCAAGTAGATAGAAAAAAAAAAAGAGCTGATGCTATAAAATTGGATTGAGTATAAAGAGGAGAGGCCAGGGGCCTTCCATCTGGCTGCACTCTTTCTATCGTGGTGCTGCTGCGCACGTTTCCTACCTGATTGCTAGCCTCTGGCAGGCCAGGAGGCATACCTTCCATCTTGCAGCACCATGACCTCCAGAAGGAGTGTAAAGAGGAATGGCAGGGGGCCTTCCATTTGGCTGTACACATCTCCTGCCTGATCTCCAGCCTTCCCTGGGATTTTAAACTGGATTCTTTACATCGTATCTATGCATTTCTTGCCTGATCTCCAGTCTCCTGCAGGAATAGGAGAAGAGCCATTCCATCTAATCAGTCTCTCCATGCTGAGGTGTTGGGAGAGGGTGCCACTCCATCATGCTTCCAGCCCAGTCTTCTGCTATGGGGAAGAAGAGTAAAACCACTCTTGTCCCAAGTTTTTCCAGCTGGCCTAAACTGCCTCAGATTCTGAAAGGACTCCACCCTTAGGTCAGACAATATGATTGACTTCAAAAATCTCTTTAAATTTTTCAAGTAATGATTAACAAATTCCCACATGGTCTTGCCCTCCACATACCAGTGATTTTGTACCCTTACAGATCATCATTTAAATCCTCTTCCCCAATATCCAATACCATATTATCATCCCCTTAAATATACTCACCCCAAAGTTGCAACCACTGTACCCTCCAGAATGGCTGCTCCATAGGCAACAAACTTCGTTTCATTTCAAATCTTTTCCTTTCTCACACTTTCTATTTCATGGCTTTCATTGAGACCTACGTTCAGTTGGTTCCTTGGTCATTCTGTTCAGCACCGGCTGTACTTTAACTCACTCCCCTAAGTTCATTGATTGAGATGGGGGAGTTAGAACCCTCCTTGCTCCTCATTACCACTTCCAAGTTCTCCTCCTATCACCATTAATCAATAACCTCACCTCCTTTGAAGTCTATACAGTCTACACGTACCACCCAATAAAATTCTGGTAGCTGCTCTCTACAGACCTCCAGGACACTCCCTTTCCTTCCTTCCTTAGTGAGTTCGGTACCTGGCTAACAATCTCTCTCCTCCTCAATTCCCGGCCTCATATATCAATACTTATATTAATACTCCCTCAAATACCTTTACTTCCCAGTTACTCAGCCTGCTCATTTCTAATGACTTTCACCTTCACATAACCTCAGCTACACTCAGAGATAGTCATACATTTAATGATCTTATCATCACCTACAAATGCACAATCTTCTTGTTCAGGAACTCTCAAATTCCCTTGTCTGATCACAATCTACTGGCTTTCCAACTCTCTCCCTCTTCCTTCTAATACCAAACTCTGCTCTTTGTCCACACCAAGACTTCCAATCTCTCAATTTCTCAGTTCTCTCTGAGGCCATCACCCTTGCACTAGCCATATTCTTCTCCTTTCCCCATCCTGACCTCTGGGTGAACCAATTCAACCTCATACCATCCTCTTCTCTTGAGATGTTAAATCCCTTATCATATTGCCAATTGTGCCCTGACAAACTTCAGCCTCAGAGCATTCCCACCATCTGCTCCCTTCACTTCTACAAATCTGCTGCTAAACAAAGGTGGAAAAAGTCATGCAACCTTTCTTAAGAGGTCCACTACAAATCTGTGTTGCATAATGTCCACTGGGCACTGATTGAATTTGGAGGGATTGGGGAGAGAAAAGAATCCAGGATGACTTGGAGGTTATGAACCTAGGAGCCTGGGAAGATAATGCCCTCAACAGAGAAGTTTAGAAAAAGAATAGGTTTAAGGAATAAGAGATAATGAATTCCACTTTGGATACACTGAACTTAAGGTGTCCACTGGATCTCCAAGAAAAGATGTCCAGTAGGCAGCTGGCAATGTGGGACTAGAGTTAAGAGAAAGCTTTTCAGGCTGGATATATACATTCGAAATTCATCTATAGGTCCATTTGGATAATGGCCAAAAAAATTATGGCACATAAATATAGTGGAATATTGCTGAGAAATAATGAAGAATTTAAATAAGCATAGGATTTGTCTGAAATGATGCAGAGTAAAATAAGTAGACTCAGGAAAACAATACACACAATGACTACAACAACGTAAATGGAAAAAAACAAAAAGTTCCAAACTGAATATTGTGTAACTGTAATGACCAAGTCTGTCCCTGAGTCTACCAACCCAGACTTATTAAGAATATATTACATGATAAAAGAGAAAATGTATCACTCTTCCTTCATTGAGAGAAGTGGGGACAATGGGCATAGAATACTATATAATAAAATGTCAGACTCAGTTGATGGGTTGTTTAGTTTTGCTAAACTGATTTCTTTTCTTTTTGTTTTTTTTGTTAGAATGCAGAGATCATGCAGCTGGCCCATCCACAATACCCACCACAATTAGGTAAGTAATCAATAGTCTGATGTTCAACTATTTCTGCTTCCTAAAGCCTAAGCACCAAAGAATGGGAAGTAGTATGACATGGACTGTCTTGATGGATGAAGCAGAATGAAGGAAATACCTCATCCCCAGAGGATGAGAGTTTTAAGAATCAGGAAGGAGAGAAAATTGTGATGAGAAAATTGTAAAAAAAAACATCAATTATAGTTACTGGAAAATTAACAAAATGAAAAGAAAAAACTTACAATGGTACTGGATTGTGTAAAAGTATTATTAATTCCAGTTATATAAGCTGATTATTAATTGTGCTAAATTATGATGGAACACAATAATGATTCTTTATATCATTAAATGTATGGTAAATTAGCTACTGTAACTCCAAAGTCCTATTCAAGAGGCTCTGTGAAACATCAAGGTAGCCCTGGATCCTCTAACAGTATGCAAGAAGAGCACAAGCTGTATCTGGTCCTATTAAGCCTCATGTCAAACTGTGTGTCTGCCACCTATGTGCCAGCCTAACTTCAGAGAGTATCCTCACTAAAAAGGATAGACAGGGACAATTTTTTGGCCATAGAAATTCATGAAGTTCATCTATTATGGCAAAAGGTTGTAATCTGCATTGGTAGAATTAGTACCCATACTGATAAAAATCACAGATCTCTTGAAGAACTTATAGAAGTGCCACAGTAAATTTATACACAAACACGCACACACACACAAAAGATGTGGCTAAGGAGAGAGATCATATAAAGTACAAGAGAAAAAGTCTCATTATTTTATAGTAATACCCTTTGTGCTAGATCTTCATATTCAGTTGTTCTTATAATATGTTAGCTCAGATTTTTTTTTAAGTAGAAAAGAAAACCCAGTGCTTAGGAACCAAGAAAAAATGCTAAAAAGGATCGAACCATCATCGCCAAGCTGCAACTTAACCAGGTGATACAGCAGTGAAGAGACACAGGAACAGCTAACAAAATGTCTCACTTCTGTTACCCAACAGGGAATTATAATACAGGCATGTGGATTTACATTCCTTCTGCTGCTGCTGACCAAGCACTTCAAGTTAAACCAGAAGTTGGGCTGGCCAAGTGCTGGACACAGGAAATATGGAATGAAAAGTGAAGCAATTGCTTTGCTCTAAATGCATGAAATAAAACTTTAAAGTCTGAAAATATTGTGTGTTTCCAATGATAACTTTCAATGCTACCTTTGGAATAAAGTTACAAGAAAGTGGGTGGCAGCAGTCAGTCTTTGTAGACTGTAACGTGAGTGCTCATGACACAGTAGAATCGATGACTACATTCATCCTTAGCTTTGGTGGAAGTAAGTCTCTCTCAGGACATTGACTGATGGAGCTGCCTCCTCTCCAGGGAGCACAGAGACTCTTCTTCTTCCTCCTGGATACAATCCTAGCCCAAGCAGAAGATGCATCTCTAAAGGTGGAGGTGAGATGGATGTGGCAGCACAGACCAAGACGTTCTTCATTAATGACTTTCACATAAGCCTGTGGGGGTGGTGAAAAGAGCACTAGACTTGGAGTCAGAGGACCCAGTGTTGTTACTTGCTTTGCTCACATTCACTTAACAGATATTTTATTAAGTACAAATATGTCAGAGCAAGGGTGTATGCTAGGGACCATGGACACAGAGACAAAGCCTGCCTCAAAGGAGCCCACATTCCATTTTTTTTTTCTACTTTGGGCAGATTGCTTAACTTCTTTAGGCCTCCATTTACTCTACTACAAAATGACTAGACAGTCCCTAAGGTCCCTTTACAACTTTAAATTCTAGGATCTTATGGCAATGGAACATGCCACCCAAAAAAAATATTGACATCTCTTTTAAAAAGTGTAGAAGTGCTTCATACCACTGGTCAAGAACCACAATCCCAGCCTTACATTCTCATCTATTAAGATATGACACCCCATTGTGCCGCTACCAAACCATTAAGTATGTTACTTCCCAGTTCACATCCTTCCAAGGCCAGTCTTACTGATACCATAAAATTTTCACCTCCTTCCTACCCTCCAACTGACAAGACCCAGAAATAAAAGCATGCACAGAGTCTCTTACCAAAAGCTCTTAAAACTGCTAAAGTAAAAACTGTAACAATGAATGAGTAATCTGTCCATATAAAAGCACATGAACAAGTATATGAACAGGAAGCAGTGGGATTTTAAAGGATTTTAAGTCTTCACATACACACAGTATGGAAAAAAAGAATGAAAAAATTATATGAAAAGACTAAAATTTTGAAATGTGACATACTAGCACACCATACTCACATACATCTATATGATAGAACACATATGCCCTGCTTTAAGAGATTTATTTCATAAAAAAATCCAGAGATACAAAACAGGTAAGCTATTTGTTGATTGCCACATTATAACAGGAATCTCTGCTTTAAAAAAAAAAAAAAGATTTCTTGACTATTGATTCAAACAGAGGATTTTCTTAGTGCATTTCACAATAAAGTCAACAAGCATTGGTTGCCTAAAACACAAGCTAATTTATATAAATTCACTACATACACAATTTTTCAAGAACATACTATTGTAAAATGGAAGAGATATAAAGTATTAATGAAGCAGAATAGGAAAGAAACAATACCCTATAAAAATATTTGAGAGTAGTGAAGCTTAATACAACATTGAATTTTTAAAGCATTGATACAAAAACAGAAAGATAAAAAACAATGTTGATATCTAATATGGGACACATGACAAAAAGAGTAAAAAGAAAAGGAACAAAAAAATCTAGACCTGTTTCTCAGGGGATTTAATCACAAGGTGACGAACTGTCCTGATAGTTCTCAGATACAGAGTCTGAGTCAAACACAGCACTACAGAAATCACAAGACTACACAAAGAAGAACTCAGAAAACTACAAAGCAACTGGGGTAAAGAGTCAACAAAATTGTTCTTTTCACTAAGGAAGGAAATAATTAAACAATAAGCTACTTGAATTTGTCAGTATAATGAAAAGGACTGCCAGAAACATAAGACTCCCAAGTATAGAACTTTTGAAAAGTAGTTTAGTGTATTCTTTTTTAAGTTAAAGGAATAATGCGTAGAGAAAGGGGACTGTAAAATGAGAAGAGACGGGGCAGCTAGGTGTTGCAGTGGATAGAGCACCGGCCCTGGAGTCTGAAGGACCTGAGTTCAAATCCAACCTCAGACACATAACATTCACTAGCTGTGTGACTCTGGGCAAGTCACTTAATCCCAACTGCCTCACCAAAAAAAAAAAATGAGAAGAGACTCCCCTGGTTAGAGTCACAACATATTTGTTGAATGAAATTTTTTCCCAATAACTATAAAGTACAACTTTCCACAGAAATACAAAAATATGAGAATTGGAAGGGACCTCAAACACATAGCACAACCCATACTGGAACTAAAATCCCATATACAAGCACTAATCAACATTGTTCCCAAAATATGGTACTCAGAACTGAATATACTCAGATTTGGTCTGATCAGGATTGGGCTTAGCAGGACTACTTACCTCCCTAGTACAAGACCCTATGACTCTCTTAGTACAACCTAAGAATGCATTAGCTTTCATGGCTTCCATATCAGTGGTAACTTATTTCACGAATACCCCTAGATTTTTCAAGACAGAATTACTGTCTAGACATGTCAGCCCCATTACAGAATCATAGTATCCAGAGCTAGAAGTCCAATCCTCTCATTTTGCAGGTGAAGAGTGGACATGTTAGTCAGCAGGCAGTCAACAAACATGTATTATGCACCTACTACGTAGTCAGGCATTATGCTAAGCCTTGGAGATATAAATAAAAAAAGAAAGACAATCTTTGCCCTCGAGCAGTTTGCAATCTACCAAGGGAAGACAACACATGAAAGGAAAATGAAAAGAGGAAGGAGGTATCGAGCATGGGGGCATGCTGAAGAAGTCCAAAGCCATACAGTTGAGTGGAAATGAAGAAATGGCTGAACTGATATCCTCCTTAAAAGGAAGTTTTGAGAGGTGGACTGATATCCTCCTTAAATGGAGGTTTTGAGAGGAGTTCACTCCAAACATGAGCAGAGTGTACTGAAGAGGTATGAGGACCAAATCTGATGTGATCTGGCAGGATGATGAGTTTCCTATGGGCATCCAAATTTTAAGAGGTCTGTCTATTGCTACAGAATACAAGTGATCATTTGAACATTCAAGCAAAGGCAGGTTAAGAATGTGATGGGTTTTTTTTTTCCTCTAGTAGGTGTTTATTGATTGTTGTGCAATGTGAAAAATGTGTTTTTAATTTTAAATTTCAGTATATTTAATGTCACATCAAGATAAAGCTTCTTAACAAACAGTAGCAAAATTTCAGTTCCTCTATTTTCAGCTGATACTACTGAACTAAGTCCCTTTAAGCAATGTCCCATTAATGAGCTAGAAAGATTAGGAGGAAGTATAAGTCCAGAGGTTTCAAATCCCACAAGTAGATAGTGACCCTCCCCTGAACCCATCTTACTGTTAGGAGATTAGAGACTTTAAAGAGCTTCCTACCACTTCAAGAACAGAGTTTAAATTCCATTTAAGGGGGAAAAATCTCTTTCATACCACCAAACAGTAATAGGTTAGTCTGTAGATATCTACAGACTAATTATGACACTTACAGCATTAGACAGTGACAAGAGAACATGAGATGGGAAAAGTAGTCTGAGATGAAAAATCATTTCAAACACGGAATATCAAAATAATTGTCACACAGAAAGTCTTCTTTCCTACCTCTACGTAATCTCAGCTTCTGCAAGGCGAGGTATTACAAGAATGCTCAGGAATGTCACAGAAGGATAAACAAGGTACCAGCAATAACACCTACCTCCAATTACTCGAATGTTATTGTCCTTTGTCAGAATGGCCTCTGCATGGAACACTAAGACAGGAATTCTCCTGCAGCCTCCTGTCCACATAATGCAGGGATGATCCCTTAAAACAATAAAAATAACTATTGGTTACCATACCAAAAAAACTAGGTTTTTTGAGTACACAAACCATAGTTCGTACATCTCTTTAGCTCTCACATTCATTCTTCCTTATAAATCAACACAATGAGTTACCCTAAGATCCCACGCCAAAAAACTGTAAAAAGAACCACGTTGGACTGGGCAGCTTCATGACATCCTTTCCAGTCCAGACCTGTGAACCCATGAACCTTATTTGACTTCAAATACTTTCACTTAAATTCTGCATTACATTAGACAATACCTTTTTTAGAGGAAGCAAATAAAACAACTTCTGTTTTCTTCTAATATAGAACTAAGGCTCTGACTCAATCTGAATTATCCTTGGGAAAATACTCAGCATAATCAATCCTAAGGCGTTAGGTGTCATTCCAAAGAATTCTGAAGTAGGAAACACTCTTGTTTGTTTGTTTGTGGTGGTTTGGTTTGGGTTTGTTTTTTTTTTTTTAAACTAATTTATTTTTAGTTTTCAACATTCACTTCCATAAGATTTTGAGTTTTAAATTTTCTCCCCCTCCCTAAGACAGTACGCAATCTGATACAGGCTCTACACATACATTAAACATATTTTCACATTCGTCATGCTATAAAGAAGAATTAGAACCAATGGGAGGAACCACAAGAAAGAAGAAACAAAACAAAACAACAACAAAAAGAGAGAGCAAATAGTATGCTTACATCTACATTCAGATTCTAAAATTCTTTCTCAGGATGTGGAGAGCATTTTAGAAGGAAATATTCTTTAAAAAATCCAGAATTCTTTGGAATTTTTCTTCACAAAATAAATGGAATTTTAAAGGATTTTCCTCATTCCAGAACAGGGATGAAAATCCAAGTACACTTATAACATTAATAAGGCAGAACAGGGAAGAAATAATACTATATCAAAAATGTTTATAAGTCATGCTCCCCCAACCTCATTATTTCTTTTTTTGATAATTACTAGACTAACAACATAGACAGAGTATGGCCGGATTTTAATAACAAAATATTATGTCAAATATGACAAAGGTTCTCCTTGTCCTTGTAGACAAGGTAAAAGAGGTGAAAAAGAAAGAATAAACAGCTAAAAGGATTTTGAATGAGTTGACTAACTGGATCTAAAGAGTGTAGACCAATGAATCTCTGTCAAATTGGAGGTGGTTCCATCTCTGGTTGAGTGCTGCAAGAATCTGTCCATAGACCTGTTTGGCTGATATTTTTATCAACAGCATATATGAAGACACAAATGACATGCTGATCACAACTATGACCCAAAGCTGGGAGGGATATATTGCATGGCAAAATGTTACTCAATGGGCTGGAATGATAGACTGAAGCTAAAATGAAATTTAATAGAGATAACTGTAAAGTCCTGCATTTGCGCTCAAGAAAATCAACTGTAGATTTGGGAAAGACGTGGTTAAAAAGTAGCTCAAGTGAAATGGTCACTTGACTTCTCTGGGTTTTAATTTCCTCCTCCGGAAAATGGAGATGACACTTGTACTACTTACATCACAGGGCATTTTGTGGGATGAATGTTTTGTAAACCCTCAAGTGCTAAATACGTTTAATTTATGGTTCTTACGTTATACATTATAGTTCTTTCTTTATACAGTTACTGTCCTCTATCACAGTCTACTTCAGTATTTCAATCGTGGTGTGGTAGGAACCATGAGTTCTTCATGGCTGTACCAGCAGAACATGGCTGCTTCTACCATACTTGAAAGGCTTTGAGTAGAGTACATTGACGGAATGAGATTGTTTCATAGATAAAGCTGACAAGACGACAACAAATTTTAAAGATGAATAGTACCATTACTCAAAAAGGACCAAGGAGGCACAAATAACTACAACCCCTATGCCTACTCTCTAATCTTCAGGAGAAAGCTCTATATAGGTATTGATGTTTTTCTTAATGAAAATATGAAAAGGGAACAGAGGGGCTTTACAGATGATTCTCTATAGTAGACCACATATTTAGTCACACAACTGAGTGAAAAGTGCACAAAATATAAGATCCTCCTGCATCACAGTTACTGTTTGTTGATTAGGGGAAAAAAAGTGTTTGACATGGCAGAACAAAATGACAGCTTAAAATTTCTCCTCCAAATCTCATACATAGGTTAAAGTCATACAAGATTCCTTTATCATTACTTATCATTATTATTATATTATTTATCATTATTACTTACAGCTGCTTAGGACAGTGCCTGGCACACAGCAAGAGCTTAATGAATGCTTATTGAGTAATAAGTAATTGTTCAACCAACCTCTGTCAATCTAAGTATAAAACAACTGAGTTATTTGCCACTGTCATAAAATATGTACAAATGGCACAAATGGAAAATGAATGATGTAGATGTTCCTGTTTAAAGCTAATATTGTGTTAAATACATTGAGCAGAAGTCCAAGCTATGACATGTAATTATGTGGGCGATCCTTTGAGTTAGTACATATATCTTAACCTTTTTGTGCCTCAGTTCCCCATTTGTAAAATAAGAAGGTTGGATTTGATGACCTCTAAGGTCTTCTCCTGCTCTAAATCTATGATCCTATGACCTGGAATTAGCTCACAGACGGACAATGAGATTGGCCCAAAATAGAATTAGAATCAAAGAATCAAAGAATCAAAATTTCAAGTAGTCCAAAGGACAACAGAGAAAGAGATGGTGGGGCACAGTAGCTTAAAGCATATTTTCAGTGATGAATTACCTACAGTATTTGGGATGAGACAGGACTGGACCTACATGGAACTTCTGATATAGGAATTCCCTCTACCAATGTAGACAGGAACCTGTTAATCAGCTTGTAGTCTTACAAAACCTGTTAGATCTATGGATAAAGAAAGAGTTCATGACCAAACAAGAGAAAGAGAGGTTTACAGCAAGTTAAAATAGACAATTTCAATTACATAAAATTAAGAAGTTTTTACATAAACAAAACCAATGCTGCTAAAATTAGAAGAGAAGCAGGACGGGGGGAGGGTGTGGAGGGGGAGAGGTATAAAATATTTTGCAGCAAGTTTGTCTGAAAAGTCTCATTTCTAAGATATATAGGAAACTTAGTCAAATTTATAAGAATAAGAACCATTCCCCAATTGAAAGTCAAAGGATATAAATAGGTAAGTTTTCAGAAGAAGAAATCCATGCTATCAAGAGCCATGTTAAAAAATGCTCTAAATAACTAATAATTAGAAAAACGTAAACGACTCTTAAAATGACTCTTAAATACTATAACTTGGCTAAGCTGACAAAAAAGGAAAATGACAAATGCTAGAGAGGTTGTGGGAAAACAGGTTCTCTAATGCACTGTTGGTAGATCTGTGAACTCGTGAACTGGTCCAAACATTCTGGAAAGTAATCTGGAACTGTGCCCTGAAAGCCACTAACCTGTGCACACCCTTTGACTCTCCCATCTGTACAAAAATATTTATAACAGCTCTTTCTGTGGTAGCAACAAACTGAAAAACTGATGGGATGCCTATCATTTAGGAAATGGCAAGATATGATAAACAAGGTATGATATATGAATATGATGGGATACTATTGTGCTAAGAAATGATGAGGCAGCTAGTTGGCACAATGGATAGAGTGTTGGTCCTGGAGTCAGGAAGACTAATCTTCCTGAGTTCAAATCTAGCCTCAGACACTTACTAGTTGTGTGACCCTGAGCAAATCACTTACCCCTATTTGCCTAAGTTTCCTCATCTGTAAAATGAGCTGGAGAAGGAAATGGCAAACCACTCCAGTATCTTTGTCGAGAAAACTTCAAATGGAGTCATGAAGAGTCAGACATGACTGAAACAAGTGAACAACAAAGAAATGAAGGGAATGGTTTCAGAAAAAATTGGGAAAATTTATATGAACTGATGCAGAATAACATGAGCAGAACCAGAACAATTTATAAAATAATATCATGAGGACAACCAACTAAGAAAGACTCAATAACTCTAATCAAGAGAATAACCAACCACAGTTTCAAAGGACTCATAATGAAATATGCTATCCACCACCATATAGAGAAGTGATGGACTCAAAGTGCTGATTAAAGCATGTTTTTGGAAATGGCTAATTTAGGAATTTGTTTTACATGACTATACACATTAGTAATGCATTATGTTTTTATTGCCTTCTCATTGGGTAAGGGAGGAGAGGAGAAGGGGAAAAGAGAATTTGGAACTGAAAATAAAAATTAGAAAAAAAAAATTTTTAAATATAAAAAAAATCTAATAGACTTAGAGATGTTATCAACACTAGAAATAAGAGACCTGTCTATGATCCAAGAGTCAATATGTGCCAAGGACAGGTACATGGGATAACATCAAGTATGAGAAAAAAAGGAGGTCATGTGTCAAAAGCAAGGAATGACAAGTGGACAGCCTCTGTGCATCACTAGTACTCATAGTTTATGTCACACAATCATAATAATGAGGAGACTCAAACAAGGCCATAAGAAGCTATGATGAAACTCTTTGTTATAAGGGAGAGCATCTGGGAAGGGGGAGAAAAGAAGGAATACAAGGGGAAATTATTTTGTTATTGTTGTTGTTTAGTCATGTCAGTTGTGTCTGACTCTTTATGACCTCATGTGGGGTTTTCTTCAGAGACATTGCAGTGGTTTGCCATTTCCCTCTCCAGTTCATTTTACTGATAAGGAAACTGAGAAAAAAAGGGTTAAGTGACTTCGCCAGAGTCACACATCTAGTAAATGTCTGAGGCCAGATTCAAACTCAGGTCTTTCTGACTCCAGGCCTGGTGCTCTATCCACTGTGCCATATAGAGGGCCCCAAAGGGAAATTCTAGGCAAAGTAAAAACAAAAGATACTAATAAAAATCTATTTTTTAAAAAGAAGTTCTTTTAAAAGACAGAAGATATTTAGCTTAGAGAAGAAAAGCTTTGAGTACATAAGGGAGGAAGGACCAGAAAAGTATTCTCCAAACATCTGGTGGTATTTATTATGTGGAAGAGGTATCAGACTTGTTCTGATTGGCTCCAGAAGGCATGACTATGATCAATGGGTAGAAATTACAGAAGGAGACGTCTTAAAATAAGAGAAAACTTCCTAACAATTAAAGCTGCTCTAAAAGGAAATGTACCAATTTAAGAGATGAGAAGTTCCCTGTTACTAAAGGTCTTTAAATGAAGACTAGATGCCTATTTGTCAGAGATGTTGTAGAGGGTAATTCCTTTCTGGGAGTAAGTTAGACTAGATGACTTCTGAGGTCCTTTTCAACTCAATAATTGTAAAATTCAATGTCCCCAATTAAATTCTCATCTTGTTCTGTGCCTTCAATGTCTAGATTTGAAAAGCAAACAGGACTCTTTGGGAAAAGTGAGCTAGCCTATTCATACAAAGATGAGGACATTAGAACAAAACTTCATACTGTTTTTAATTTAAAAGTCTGCAACACGCGTGGCATTAATAGCAGAACTTGCACACCTCCAACTCCTTATTAAAGTCCATACCCCTGAGTCTTAATGCCAATATTCTCACTCCCAAACTAAGCACAAAAGGATCCACACCTAAAATTCTGGCTGCCAGGATTACCATTCTTGGAAGTAGAACAGCTTTCAGGGCAAAGTGCCAGCAGCTGCTTAGTAAAGAAAGCAATGTGGGCACCAATCCTAGTTAGCTTTCTAGAGATGGAATGTGGATGCTTATTGTTTTTGCTCTTTGACTGGGGTAAAAATGACCATCTATGACAAAGTGGGATTTTAAGGTGATTTTTTTTTTTTGGCAAACAAGAACATTTGGGGTTTGTTATGTTTTTAACCTTGGCCTGTGTTTTGAAGCCAGAGTTTGAAGGAAAAAAAGACAAGCAGGTGCACTTTCCTACAAAGCTTGGGCACAGGCTTTGGAGACAAGCTAGGCATTGCCAAATCTATCACTAGTTACAGACTGGCACTATTGTGCTATCTAAACAACAGGGTAATTCTATAAAATTCAAAGATGGAAAAATATTCATAAACAAAAAATAGATTTGAGAGTACTTCATTGTTAAGCAGGAGGAACTTAAGTGAATACAGAGGAATAATGCCTAAAAGATGAAGATGTGAATCACTCATGTACCTGCCTCTGTCTCATTGCTTGCATTATTACCCTTGACATAAAAGCCCTCCCTGCTTTTCTCTAATTATCTAAGTTACAATTCCTCCACAAAGCCTTCCTGGTAAGACTAGACCATAGTGATTTCTCCCCTCTTTGAAGCCATCATTTGGCACGTCTTATGTGCAACTTTGTGTTGTAATTGCCTTTATACATCTGATCTTCCCAAGCAGTCGGCCTGCTCTTTAAGAGTTAGAATATCTTCTGCCCCAGATCTACTACTTTGCAGCCAAGTGACTCTGGACAGCTATGAGATGTAAGCTCTTGGAGACTCAGTTCACTCATCTGTAAAATGGGCACAAAATCCATACTACCTGTACTTCTTAGAGCTGGTGTGAAAATCAAGCAAGATGATATATGCAAGTGAAAATGTCCTGTAACCCTAAAACATTATATAAACATAAGCTATTGTTATCTCTAACAGTGTTTAGCACAGTCCCTCGCACACACTAAGCACTCAAATGATTGTTAATAATCACCATCACCTTTATATAAATCACACAAATACAGCCTTTTTTTTTTTGTCTTTTTGGTTGGGCAATGGGGGTTAAGTGACTTGCCCAGGGTCACACAGCTAGTAAGTGTTATGTCTCTGAGGCCAGATTTGAACTCAGGTCCTCCAGACTCCAGGGCCAGTGCTCTATCCACTGTGCCACCTAGCTGTCCCATAAATATAGCTTTAAGAAATCAAAAATTTTAGTGACTAAAATTTCACTAAATTTCACTTCAGATTCACTAATTTCACTTTGATTTCATATCAAGTCCTAGTATGAATGTGTCCGTAGCAATAGCAATAAATTTATATCCTGACACCTCAAGCAAAACACAGAGATGACTACTTACTTATGTTAACTGAAGCAAAGAATGTCCCCTTAGCTGCCTAAGCTTTTTTATGCTCATGGTCCAGACTCTGGACTCCAGAGTAACAAGCAATTAGCACTATTTTAATAAAGGCGAGGGACAAGAATAGACATAAAAAAGATGTCCCTAGTCAGAAATATTCAGATCAAATTACCTGTCTTAACAGGATTAAAGCCCCACAATTCCAATAGTTTGTATAATGAAGGTCAACTTTTCCAAAGAAGTCAATGACTATTTACCATAAGATTCATGAAACTAGACTATAGGTCAGACAGAGCTCCTTAAGAAAAGGGATTATTATTTCACTTTGGGTTTTGTATCCCCACTAATCTCAAACAGTGTCTCAAACTCAATAGGTGCTTAATAAATCCTTATTGAATTAGAATGAATCTATATAAACAGGAAGGGATTTATGGTCCAATTTAATAGCAGATTTGAAAGTCAATTTAATTAAATAGACACATATTAAAAGCCTGTGATGTGAAGACACTATTTCAGGAACTGGGGATACCAAAAAGCAAAATCAAATAGTCCCTAACCTCAATTACAATCTAACGGGAGAGAGAAACAGCACAATTTCAATCCTGGCTTCCTCTAGCAACAATTACTAGCTCAGAAATACAAGTGCAGGGAAGACAAATGGCAGGAATGACCCAGTATTAGGGATTAGTAGGGGAGGAAAAATGAAAGGATAAAAGGGCAAGGAATTCAAGAGTGGAGGCCAATGCCTTGTTAAAATCAGGAAACTACAAAAAGAAGCAATGAAGTCAGTTGGAGAGCAGAAAAGGTTTGAGGGACCAGAGGTCAAGGTGAAGATGAGGAGCAGGTTCAAGAGGTTCATTGGGTCGGTGTGAGATTAGAAAGGTAAGAGACTATGAGCAGAGAAGGGAATTGTGGTGTTCAGGCTCTTAGAAGTGGCACAATTTCAAATAATGCTGAAAGTGATCATGGGAGTTGAAGAAGATTATCAACATGAATCCTAAAGGCACTGATAATGATAGCAGAAGTTAGAGAATAAAGGAAGACTAAAAGTCAAGTACTAAGTCTCTGAGGAATGTAAGCAAATAACTTCCAAGCCAGGAGCTGGCACCAACTGGGTAACATAATCAGACAGCAGGGTTTTGTTTCTGACTCTGTGTCACTGGTACCGTGCACAATGCCTCATATTTCCACTGATACACTCCCCACCCCAGAACTGTGATTTCATTGTAGAGAACTACAGATGTGGAATCTTCTTCCACAGATGGAAAGTAATAACTCTTGATATGTAACTTAAAAGTCTTAGAAAGCTGCCTAGGGCACTAAGAGATTAAATGAATTGCCTGTATTTACACAACTAGTGTGAGTCAGAGACAGGACTGAAAGCCAAGCCTACGTGACTCCAAAGCTGGCTCTCCATCCAATATACTATGGTGCCTTACACAAAGAGGCACTTAATATATGGAATTAAAGTTGAATCTTTAAGTAATTTTGGTGTGAAAATGACAATAAGAAACAAATAATATGCTGACATCTCCTTCTAGACCTTTAACTAAAGGGAACATTGGAAAAGGATTAACCAGCATAGGAGAAGGCAGCTAGGGATTCGCTGTATTCAGAAGAAATCAAGGTTTTAGTTAGTGACAAGATGGAAAAGACTAAGAATGGATGGGAATTTCTTAACAATTGAATATGGGTGAAAGGTACCTGGTGTAGTGAGTGGATAGCTGGCCTCAGAGTCAGGAAGATTTAGCTGTGTGATCTTGGGCATTTGCCCAAAGCACCTCTAAAACACTAAAAGTTTCAGACTAGGTGCCACTCTACATTTGTAGAAGGAGATTTCTCATAATTACCTATACCAGTGAAATCACAGGTCTGGTTCTACCCCACCTCCTAAAAAAAAAATGAGGGTTCCAGAGGATACAGTGAAAGATGTAGGAAAATAGGAATGGGGAGATGGGGGACTAACTTGGCCACAGACAGGAATGATAGTATGTGAAGATGTAGGAGAAGAAAATAATTTTTGCCCAAGGAAGTAGCTAATATTTAATAATAATAGCTTGCATTTATACAGTGATTTAAGGTTTCTAAAACACAAAATATATATTTCATTGGGATCTCACAACCCCGTGAGACAGATGCTGAGGCTCTGAGAGATTAAATGACTTGCCCAGAGTCACATAGCTACTAAGTATCTGAGGCAGTATTGAACTCAGGTCTTCCTTACTCCAGGTCCAGCACTCTTATCCACTGCATGACCTATCTGCCCTCTTAGTAGTTCTGAATGACAGAGATTATAGGAACAGTAATTCAGGATTTGCTAGCCATGGGTAAGAGAAATGCCAACTAGGTAGCTTTTGAATAAATCAGTTCCATGGATCTAAAGAGAAAGTTGGTGTGATGGAAACTTCCCAGATCTCATCTCTCATGTGGATTTATCTCCCATGTGGATCCCAACTACCATATGAATCTCACAGACTTGACTGCAGTAGAAGAAAGTTAGTATTTAATAGTACAGGAGTGGACTAGAAGTCCCCAAGCTCAATGAAATTTTAAGGTGATTTGGAGTTAACTACCAATTCAACCTTCCCTTCCTCTCTTAGTCTTATAACACAATCTGAAGAAAAGTGAATAAAGACAATGTCAATACAACAGGGTATACAAAAGGGTTTGAGATAAGCTAATAGCTAACTTTAGTCAAAATTAAATTTGTAAACCTGGTGTCAATTTAACCTCAAAAATAAGTTGGGATAGATTTGTAGATATTCTCTTGCAAATACCTAGAAAGACCTAACCTCTGAGTACATTGATATAT
Organism: Vombatus ursinus; assembly: GCF_900497805.2. Taxonomy (NCBI): domain Eukaryota; kingdom Metazoa; phylum Chordata; class Mammalia; order Diprotodontia; family Vombatidae; genus Vombatus; species Vombatus ursinus. The sequence continues at coordinate 30,613 of NW_020952866.1, read as the reverse complement.
TGAATGGTTCTGAAGTAAATCAATAATTCTTAAAACAGAATAAAAGACTTCATGAGATAGTCAAAGAGACAATACTAAAGGAACAAAAAGGTGACAGGAAGAAGTAAGATGAGGACATAAACATCCTGGAGTGAAAGTGACTAAGACTCTGTTATCTTTGTTCATATTAAGTAGCCTAGAATCCTGAACCTTAGAGGTCTAAACAAATTTTTCAAAATCATTTCAGGAATGGGTGATTTCCTTGCAAAAGGCTACAATTTTAAGATCTACTTCACTTAAATATTAGAGTCCCCACTTCAGAAAAGAATATACCTGAGAAATTTCAGAGATTGAAATGTCAGATTTAGCTATGTGACCCTGGGCAAGTCACTTAACTTCTGTTTGCCTCAGTTTTCTCATCTGTAAAATAGGGATAATAATAGCACCTACCTCCCAGGGTTGTTCTGAGCAAAAATGAGATATTTTTAAAAGTGCTTAGCACAATGCCTGGCACATAGTAGGTACTATATAAATGTTATCAGTAGTAATAATGGTGGTAGTAGTAGGAGTAGTAGTAGTAGTAGTAGTAATAGTAGTAGTAGTAATGACATGGGTCAAATAATTTAATGATCCAATAATTAAATAATCCACCTCTCCCTAAAAGAACTCTACAAATTAATATGACCCAACTGACTAGGAAAAAGCAGAAATATTAGGGTTTTAGTCTTTAGTCTTCCTACCTTACTTTGTGACCTTGGAAAAAATCACTTGGTCTTTCATGGTTTAATTTATGAGTATGGAGACCTTTGAAAAGATGAAGCATAAAATGATGACACACAGTTTAGAGACCTACTTCTCAAAATGATCCACTGGTCTCATGGAACCCTAACTCAGATCAAAATCTCAAAGGTATATACACTATATGCTAGAGAAAATTTATCAACAGAAGTCCAGAGCTCTCAAAAAGTACATGTCTTTATCCCACTTCTGGAAACTAAAAGGGATCTAAGAATAAGATTTTTATCTAGACTGACCAAAGAAGTTAAAACTGAAGTTGGGTAATATGAAACAGATGAAAACAATAAGCTTAGCAGACTCCATAATCTGTATTTATCCACCGGCTAAAGGCTGCTAGCTATTACTTACTCTTGGCTTGCCACCTCCTCGTCTTCTGAGGATGATGCTGTTTCCTCCAGGTCCCGGGCCATCACGACTGGCATTTCCTTTAGGGCTTTTCATGCAGTCAGCAGACGGGGGCCTCAGAGACCTTTCTTTGCTGGCTCACTAGATCAAACAATCTGGGTGGCACAGTTTCCTAAAATAATTAACAAGAAAAATACCTTCAGACAACAAAAAGGAAGCCAGTTCCTCTGAAAAAGGGTATAGTGATCTACTTGTTAAATATGTAAAATATCCTACGTGCTATGCCACATATATAGGCAACATGGACCCAGACCTCTAGAAGCTTAAATTATAGAGCAATGACGAGTTTCCTACGTGTTACAAAAATGAAAAGTGATCTCAAAAGTAGTATATTATGATATACATATTTTAAAAGTTATTTAGTTTGAGCTTCTCTTTCTTTTGCTCTAAAATTTAGTTAACATGTACTACAGAAAGGACACAGGTGTACAGAGTTTGGGTAGTGTTAACTGAGCAAATATGACAGAACTGCTGCAGGTAGGACCTAACCTACCTGCAAAACAAAACTAATCAGAACTCAAATACACTCGTAAAGCTATTTCCTTAACATGTCCAGCATTATTCCTCTGGAATATTTCTATGGCAAGCACTCTGACAACAAAATTACCCCATTATGCCAGTAAAATAAATTCAACAGGTATAGTGTTGGGGGGAAAAAAACCCAGGCTTAATCATAAGGTTGAAAAATCATTACATGTCATACATTACATTTCAAACTGGAAGGTACCTTAGTAAATAATTCAATCCCTCCATTTTTATAGATGAGGTAACAGAGACCTTGAAAAGTTAAGTCAGTTACCATACTTCACATGGGAGGTAAATGAAAAAGTCAGAATTCAAATACAATTCTCCTGATTCCAAATCTACAGCTCTTTCTATTCCCCACGCTGCAATATCAAATATATTTTAAAACTGTCCTTCTCTGCTAAACCCACAGGTGTTGATCTGGATTACAAAGAAATTTTACCTTAAATCTACTTATTTCAAAATCAAAATTTCCAACAAGATTTTAATGAGACTGGCAAGACGGCTATATTATGTGACAAAGTACAAATATTGCAATCTGGCCCAAAGAATAATTTCCTAAATTATTCATTCTGGAAATTCCATATGAGACCTTGTCATTCTTTAAACAATCTTTCTCTCCATACTATAAATAAATTCCTGATAGAGGGTTTTATGTCCTTACAGAATCTCCCAGAAAAAGATATGTAGAATCAAAGAATATTAAAGATGGAATAGACTTTGGAGATCATCTAGGCCAAGCTTCTCATTTCAAAGAGGTGGAAAATGAGGCCCAGTGAAGTAATTTACTCAGTCATGTAGCAAGTTTGTGGTAAAACAGAGACTAGAACCTATGTCCCCAGCTCTTTCAACTGAACCACGCTGAATGCTGAACCTAATGTAATAGAAAGTGTTGGAATAGGAGTGAGACAACTTGAATTAATAATAATAACTAACATATAAGACTCTGCTAAGCACAACTATTATTTTATGTGATCCTCATAACCACCCTGGGAGGCAAGTGTTATTTTTATCCCCATTTTACAGATGAGAAAACTGAGGCAAACAGCAGTTAATGTTTTGCCCAAGGTCAGAGCTATTAAGTGTCTGCAGCTGTATTTGAACTCAAGTCTTCTTGACTCCAAGCCCAGCACTCTATCCACTGTGTCAACTAGCTCGAATATGAGTTCAAGCTCTGACATTTACTAGTAAATTTAACTCCAATTTAAGTATCTATTACGTGTCAGGCACTGTGCTAAGGGCTGGGGATATGAAGAAAGGCAAAAGACAGTCCTTGCCCTAAAAGAGTTCACAGTCTAATGGGGAAGACAACTTGCAAAGAACTATGTACAAGCAAGATACATACAAGATAAATTGGGAGTAGTTTCAGAGGGAAAGCGTTAAGATTAAAGAAGGCTGGGAAAGGCTTCTTGCCAAAGATGGGACTCTGGCTGAGCCTTGAAGGAAGTCAGGGAAGCTAGCAGGCAGAAAGGGAAAAAGGGGGATTTTCGGGCGGGGGGGGGGGGGGGTGGAAGGGGTTGAGTGTAAATGCCCAAATTAATTGAAGAACCTTAGGAGTGTGGGAGGCAGTGTCACTGGATAGCCTAGTATATGAAGGGGACTAAAATAAAAGCAGACTGGAAAGGTGAAAAGGGGTCAGGTTATGAGGACTTTAAAAGCCAAACTTTTATATTTTTATATTTGATTTTATATTTGATCCTGGAGGTACTAGGGAGCCACTGGAGTTTCCTACATGGGGTGGGGGAGGGAGTGATATGGTCAGGCGAGCTTAGAAAGATAAATCTGACAGCTCAATGAAAGACAGACTGCATCGGGAGGCAGAATTGGGGCAGGGAAGCCAAGGTGCAGGCTATTACTGCCATAATCCAGATGTGAAGTGATGAGAGATGGGGCTGCAGTATCAGAGAAGTGGGGGGGGGGGGGGGTTGTTGATTACCAGAGATGGAGGACTTGACAACTAAGACTGCACACGGCGGGGGAAACAGTGAGGGGTCAAGGATGGCACAAGCCACACTCGACATTAAAAGGAAAGTTAGGAAGAGGGGAGGTCACAGAGAGACGTCTCCATGGGCGAGTCACTCCGAGTCTCAGCTCGTCTGCAGGCGGGGAGTGCTTTGCACTAGCTACTTTCCAGGGCTGAACTTTCCAGTGATGAACGTGAGATCTGGAGCTCCCTTTCCTCGCCGGGTCTGCCCAGGACAGTTCCCTGCCTCCCCCTGCGAACTCCAGGAGAGTTTCATGACGACCCTCGGCGTCGAAACTAAGGTCCTGGAGTGACCAGCTGCGAAGCTTTCTCGTCTGGAAGTCCTCCGTTCCCACGCCAACCCCCACCCCGGGACCCAAGAAGGGCCTACAATTGATTTGACAGAAGGAAAATCAAAGACGGTGGCCGCTACTATCCTGAGACGCGCCCGGAAACCAGGCACTTGTCTCAAGGGCTTCCCATAGCCCAGTCCGGTGGGAAAGCACAACTCCCCGCAAGGTTGTCCCCAAAGGCGCCAAGTAGCCCAGCGGCAGCAAGTACCTGTCTCATCTTCCCATAGTTCGGGTCAGGCAGGCAGGGACTGCGCCGGGCGCTTCTTCCCTCCTCCTGCCCCCTTTCCGGGCTCACCACCGCCACCGACGGCTGCTTCCCCCGTTACTACAACAACCAACAAGCAACCGCCCGTCCCAATCCACTGCGCAAGCGTAGGAGGTCCAATTCGTACGCATCGCGCAGCCTCCGTCGAGAAAGAATCTCGTCATCGCCTTCGCGCTCACGTATACGTGCCCGCCCTTGTCTGCCTCGGAGAGTGGCTCGGACTTCTGCCGCAGTCTGAAGGGGAGTGTCCCAACTCTTGATTCTTCCGCCACTCCCCAAAGGAGGGTTGATCACGTGAGCTCGTGTCAGGGGAGAGGCTTAGCCAAAGCTCACAGTTGATTGGCCCTGCAGGCGTTCACTCCCCATCTCCTGCGTGTAGGAATGTCATTTTTAACCAATCGAACTAAGGTTTGATACAAAGTGAACCAATCCAAGATCTGATTCGAGAGGTGGGCGGGTCCACAAGAGGGTCTCAGGTGTACACGGGTATTAGAAGTGAAATTGAGGCTCGCGCTGGTGTTCCAGGTTCTGTTTGTCAGGTATGGGGAAGAGACGTCCGGAGGTGGGGGAGAAATCTGACCGAGGGGAAGAGGTAGGAATGAGGCTGCGAGAGGTCAAGGGGAAGGGCTAAGGAGAGGATGAGAGATGAGGGAGGGAAGGATTGGGGAGATTGGGGGTGGGGAGGGGGTGTTGAAGAAGGGGTCAGAGCAGCGTCTGGGAAAGGATGGGGCGCCCTCCAGGAGGCTATTTGGTCAAAGATGGAGGAGACGGGTTGGCATTGGGGAAGAACAGATGGATGTCTGGTTTTCTACTCCCACCCTCACTACCTTTCTGTGGTTTTTCTCCCCCCCGCGCCTTTTTTTGGGCTCTTCTCCATCCCCCCTCTTTGAGGCTCTTCTCCCCCTCCTTCACCTGGCTCCTTTCGCTCCCCACCTCCATCTTGCTCCCCCCCACACACTTTGCTCCTCTCGCTCCCCCTCTCCTTTCACCTAACTGCTCTCGCTTTTCCCCTCCTTCACTTGCCTCTTTATTGGATTCTGTTCCCCCACCTTCCTAAATTGTTTTTCAGCTAACAGAATCTTCCTTTGCAGTCAAACTCCGGATAAAGTGGGGTGCTCCAAACATACTCTGAAGGACGATCATAGGATCATAGATTTAGAGCTGGAAGGTACTTGAGAAACTATCTAGCCTGGTGCTAGGCACTAAGGATATTAAGACACAATGGAAACAGTCCCTGCTCTCAATGAGACGTGTATGTATACACATGTATGCATAAGTAGATACATAAAGATATATATATGCAAGATAGTTTAAGGAAAAGAGGTATTATTAATTGGAGAGGAGCAGGATAACTTTCATGTAGAAGGTAGCACTTGAGATCCACCTCGTCCTTCCTTTTCCTTTAGAGATTCATGTTATTTGGGGTACCTGCATGGACTCTTGCAGACTTTACATTTTATTATCACTAACATAAAGGCTTTCATTCTGAGACTCCAACTGGAGTACTCCACATCCAAATATCATATAAGAATTTTCCCAGGGTTGCATTTTAGTTAAATCAAGTTGATTTGATTTAAATTGTTACCCAGGATCACTCAATTGAAAGTTTGTGGCTGGTTTGTTTGTTTGTTTTTTAAATATAGTTTTATAAGATATAATCTTAGATTCTTCAACTTGAGTATCGATGTCTATTTCACAGGTAGAGAAACTTCATTAAAATATTATCAAACAGGGTCATTCCACTTCAGTTTTCTTCTGATGCCTCATTGTGATGTGAAGGACATCTTGTGTTCTTGAAGTCTATGCCAACAGATTGCATCTCTGACAGGTCCTACCAAGCTGGAAAAGCTTCAAGTATGGACCAGGTGATAGACATTATATATCTTTCATCTAAGGACCAGCATAGCTAAAGACACTAACTACCAGGTTGTCAACTGGATGGTGGATTTTTCAGCCACAGCAACTCTTAATGACTGTCTCCTGGGTTTTAGAAGGGATGTCGTTTTCATTCATTGGAGGGTGTACCCACACCCATGAAATAAGGAAGTCTTAAATTATTGATGAGAAAGGTCTCTTCCAGCCCTATGATTCCCTCTAGCTATTAAAATCAATGCCTGTGTGACATTAGAGAAGCCCCTACCTTCCCTGGGCTCAATTTCTACATCTATAAAGTGTGTGTTTAGTATTAAATCAGTGGTTCTCAAACTCTTTTTGATCATATCACAGTATTATTATTTGCCATAAGGAATCTCAGAACACTAAATATCTTAGATTTGCAACAAAGAAAGGTTCCTGAGCAGCATTGTTTCCAGAGCAATGGACTTTGGGGTTCTTCTGCCTCTCCTTCCCTTTCCCTCTCCCCCTTTATCCTCTTCTTTAATTCCCCAGGAGTCACTGTGGAGATAGCAGCTTTGTACCTCCCAGGATTAGAGCTGGTATGGTGATCTTCCCCATACCATGCTAGGAAAAAGCAAACAGCAAAAACTGCAGCTAGGAACAGGGACCAGGGATTTCATAGCATACCTTTTAGACTCCTAAAATGTTCTGCTGACTTACAGAGCTTACCTAATCCAATTCAGCAAGCATTTATCAAATATCTACATTGTTTAATGTGCTAGATGCTAAGAATAGTCCCTGCCTTGAAGGAGCTTACATTCTACTAGGGGAATACAACATATATGCAGATAAGTATAATGCAAGGTAAGAAGTGAAGGGGGAAAAGAAACAGATGAGACAGAGTTCTCTAGAAAAATTGAAGGAGAGAGAGAATAATCATAGCTGAAGCTGGGATCAGGAAATACTTAATGGAATTGGTAGTAACTGCTGAATCTTGAAGAAAGAAAAATTTAGAAAAGTGGAGATGAAAAGAAAGTGCTTTTGAGGCATGGCAGATAACTTGTGTGCATGCATAGAGATGGAAAATGACTAACTCTTCCTAAATTCAACTAGTCTATTTGACTGGAACATAAATTGAGTAAATGGAAGAAATGTGAAATAAAGATGAAGAGGTATATTTGAAACACATTTTAGAGGACCTTCAGTGCCAGACTAAGGCATGTGTTTTATCCTAAAGGCTGCAGAGAGTAGTGAAAGGTTTTTGAGCATAGGAATATCATGGTCACACCTTTATCTTGGTAAGATTATTTTGGCAACTATATGAAAGTCACACTTGAGAAAAGAGAAACTAGAGGTGGGAGATCAGTTCAGAGGCCTTTGCAATAATCTAGGAAACATGAATTTCTGAAGTGATATGACAGCAAAGAGAAGAGGAGGTGATGCAGGTAGAATTGAGGTCTTGGCAACTGGTCAGATATGATGGGGTGAGTAAGAGGGCAGGGTTAAAAATGACTATGAAATATGTATAGTTGATATCATATTGCTTGCTTTCTCAAGGAGTAGGGGAGGGGCAAGAGAGACTGAGAGAATTAAGAACTCAAATTTTAAAAAATAAATGTTAAATTTTTTTTTACATGCAATTTGGAAATAATTTTAAAATATATATTATATATACATATATGTATTAAATGACTGTGAAATTACAAACCTTGATGACTGGATGACTTGATGAAGGATGGTGGTATCCTCAACGGAAATAGGAAAGTTTACAGGAGTAGAGAGTTGGGGGAGAGGGGTATGTGAAAAAATGAATTCTGTTTTGGACCTGCTGAGTTTGAGATACTAGAGGGCATCTAGGAGATGACAAGACAGTCTAGAAGAAACATTAAGACTGGAGATATATGTTTGAGTCTTCTGTCTAGAGGTAATAGATAAATAGACACTCTGGCAGTAGGTGAAGGCCGTTAAGAGAGAGAAGATAGAGGAAAAGAATATTCAGGATGGAGCCTTGGAGTGTACTCACACTAAGGGACAGAAAATGGTGGCGATCCAGCAGAGGAGCCTGAGAAGTAGCAGTGAGATGGATGGAAGGAGAGCTAGAGAAGAGTAGTATCATGAAAGCCAAGGGAGGAAAGAATGTGAAAAGGAGAGAGTCTGGTAAAAAAAAAAAAAAAGTCCTGTGCAGTTTCATTAGAATGGTTTGGATGGGAGTCAAATTTCAAGATACCAAGAAGTGAATAGACAATGAAGAAGTTGAAGTAGTCAGTATTCTCTCACTAGGAATTTATAAATATATAAACTATTATATAAATTCTATAAAAGGAAGAGAAATAGTACAATAGCTTGAGGGGACAGTAGAGTCAGGTAAAAGATTTTTTTAAGAATGAAGGAGGCCTGATTATATTTGTAGGCAGCCGAGAAAGAGGCAATAAATGGGGAGAAGTTAAATATGAGAGTGATGGGGGAATAATTAAAGTTGACTTCCCAGATGAATGGGATCAAGGCACAAGTAGAGCAGTTAGGCTGGCTAGTAGAAGGGTCACCTCATCGTGACTGGAGCAAAGGATATGTGAATTTATAGAAGGTTTTTGAGGTATAGACTAGGGAAGAAAAAGAACTTCGTGGAGGCTCCCCCACTTAATTTTTTTTTTGACATAGCGAGTTCATCTGCTCAGCAAGGATTGTAGGGGTAATGTTGAGAGCTTTGGGGAAAAAGATAAGTTTTGGAATACCAACTGCAATGAGTGTAATAATCCACAAGAGGCTAAAAGGATTGCCATTCAGCAGTGAGGCCCCAGTTGAGATTATTCCCCAATAACTGATTCCATGTTGTCTTGTCATCTTGACACCCTAATCTTTGTATCAAGTATAGCTCCTGACAGAGAAGCCCCCCTAGTGCTGAAGTGAGAAATGAGCCGATTCTTGAACGTGCTACGTAGCTGGTTGGTTATAGTATCCATTATAGCCATGGGGAACACACTGCAGAGCTTCCGAGACCACACCTTCCTCTATGAAAAGCTGTATACCGGCAAACCAGACCTTGGTAAGTATCCTGGAGATCATATTCCCTCCAGGAACGGGGGATAATGATGGGCCAGTGCTCATTAAGTTCAGTTTTTCAATAGTTTTTAATTTTTTTTTTGGTTATTTTGAACTTGACAAACTAATAAATATGAGCATTTACATAGTCAAAGAAGAAGAAAAGAAAATTATACATAAAACCTCCATTATGTATAGCTTGGGTTTTTTAAAATATTGGCTTATAAGGTTTCCTGCTTATCTGTGTTTCCTTCTGAACTTCCTTCTCTTCTGTATGCTTTTTAAATGCTTTACTGTTGCTCTTAGTTTTTTTTTTCCTACTTTATTATCATTACAGCCCCACCTAATATTCACCTTCCAAAAGATTAAAAAACAAAAAACCTCTCTTGTAATCAATAAACATAGTCAAACAAAACAAATCTACACATTGGCTGTGACCAGAATTGTGTGGCAATGAGATCTCTTTCTCCAGAGAGAACCCTAGATAGAAAGCTGAATAGGACCAAATGTGGCTATAGCAGCCGATTGGCACCTCTTTGGGCAGTTAGGTGACACAGTGGATAGAGTGCCTGGCCTGAAGTCAGGAAGACTCATCTTCTTCAGTTAAAATTCACCCTCAGATACTTACTAGCAGTTCACCCTGGGTAAGTAACTTCACCCTATTTCCCTCAGTTTCCTCATCTGTAAAATGAACTGGAAAAGGAAATGGCAAACATTCCAGTATCTCTGCCAAGAAAATCCCAAATGGGGTCACGAAGAGTCAGACATGACTGAAATGACTCAACAACAATAACAATAGATGCACCTCTTTCCATTGTGAGATCCCAGTGAAATGTCGCTCTCATTTCTTATATCATTTTTAGTAGCCTTTCTTAGGATCTTACAACTTTTTATGAAATAAAAAGGCAGTGGCTCATTATGTTTTTCCTACCATACAGATGGAGAATGACTTGCCTGTGGTCACAGCAAAGTCAGGGACAGTTATCCAGGGGAAAAAATTCAAATTGCCTTCCCTTGACTGGATCCCCTGGAAGAGTCTGTTTCCTCTGGGGGAAGTTAGAGATAGTCATTCCTTTTTCCAGAGCCTTACTGCCATGAATACTGTAAGATTTCTTATTTCTCTGATGTGATATGTACTATACAGAGCCAGCATAGAGAATTAAGATGGCCTTGCCTTCAGCAAAAATCTCCTAACTATAAATGCGACAGTTCTGTGTCACATTTATAGCTAACCTAGATAGAAACTCCATCCTATTGTCTGCAACGTCTAGGAGAAGAATGAACTGGTATAAGCTGTGCCTGAATTTAAACAAAGCCAGTACAAAATACACAGGAGAAAAGTATCTGGAGAAATGAGTGGGATTGGCCTTTTTAAAAAAATTTTTACCGAAAGAGTTTATAATCCCAAATGTATATTTACTGTCCCTCAGTTACCAGGCAATCCATGCCAAGTTTTTCAGGCTTTAGAATATCTTAACCATTGTTCCAATGATATAATTTTCTGAACAGATCATTTGCCCTGCCCTTAGCTATTTCAAGAATTCCCATGTAAGGGCAAACCAGTTTTTCTAATCCCATTTGAGAGCAATACAGAGAAGCTAGAAGAGACCTAGCCTTAGGTATCTCTAATAGAAAGGAGGAGAACCCTCTAACAGTTGCCAGAGGCAATACATCTTCAACAAAACTATGAGCATCTATAGGTTGCCCACAGATGGAAAAGTTGTTCCCATTAGCTCTTAACTTTAGATATTTAGGTAGCAAAGTGAATAGAACCCTGGAATTGGAGTCAGAAAGACTTTAACAGGCACTTGCTAGCTTCATGAACCTGGGCAAGTCACTTCACCACTGTCTACTTCAGTTTCCTTATGTGTAAAATAGGGATAATCAGAGCATTTATGTCACAGTGTTGTTGTGAGGATCAAATGAAATAGTATTTGTAAAGTGCTTTGCAAACCTAAGTGCTTAATAAATGCTGGCTCTTATTATTAGTAATAATTAACCAGACCACAAATCTGAGAGAGAAAAAAGACCCTCTTAGCTGTTGTAAAGGGCAATAAACCATAAGAAGCCTCAGACTGACCAGAGATGGTGAGGTGGTCCCCGTTTGCTCTTAACAGTAAATGAGAAAGAAGGGGGGCTCAACTGAAATAGATTTTGTGGCAATGCTAATCAAATTTTATTCTCTCATCTGTCATCTCCCAACTAGATTACATTAATTTACTATCCTTAGGAATACTCTGGACAATCGCCTACAAATGTCAGCTGATGCATAATCTGATTAGAATTAGTGGCGTATATTAATCTAGTATTTACACTAGCTAGAAAAAATTAGTTTTTCTGTCTTACTGTTACAGCGAGTAAAATTGGCTGGAATATGGTTTCTAGTTTTTAATTTAGGGAGTGTGGTTGCCTCAAACTAACAGCTTGGCCTATCTTAATAACATTTTTAGCTCATCACAGAGTGAGAGAGACATCATGGGGGTAGGGAGAGACTTAGTTGTAGGGTCTCTTTGATTTAGGAATCTATAACTCGAGGATTTTGGAATCCAAGACACACTGGTTACATAGCAATAATAGCTTTTCCATTTGTCAGTCTCTTGTGACATGGGACGCTAGGAAAGTAACTTTGCTTCCATAGTGGTGATATATGCCCAGTCTTTCCACAGATGAAACTGAATTATGACCTATGTTTTGGGAACTATGGTAGGAGTAGCACCTATTTATGTAGACTGAGCTGCTTTATCCTTTTTATCCTTTGTCATTAATAAAGCCATTTTTGTGGAATTTTATGAACCCTAAGAGTCTCTGCATTTTGAGCTGAAACCTGAATTGTTGGACTGGCCTGAATTAGGCCTGGCCCAGAATATTTGGTATAATCAGCAGAATCTAATTGTATCTAAAATAGTTGGTTATAAGGAGTGGAGGATATATGAAGAGAGGACATAAATCTAGTCTATGAAAAGCAACTCTTTGGAAAAAAAAAAAGTAATCCCCTCTCTTGCTGTCCTCCATTGGAGAATGGGTTTCAAAGGAAATTAGTCTTTGTGAGACCAAGTATACAGAACTCCCCATTTTAGCCACCTTAAAAGAGGAAAAAAAGCAATCCATCCCATCCAGGGTCCGTAACCGGTTCAGGTGAATTTGCACAAGCAAATCCTCTATAAGATATAATAATGAAAGTAAACTGTCATCTCAGATTTTTAAAATCCGGCCCATTTGCATTAGTGACACAAATGCTCAGATTCCTTAAGAGTCTGGCCAATGTGGTGGATCTTTAATAAATCTGGTCTTTGTCTGAAAGAAAAAAAAAAGAAAGAAAGAAAGTAAGTAAACTGTCCTTGTGCATTAGGGCAGAGTTGAATGAGCTTTTTTGATCTTTGGTGTCTATACCTTGAAGGAAGAGGAGCAGCTTATGGATCTAGTAACATTCATACTTCATTCAAAGCAAGTGATCCAGCTTTTCTAAAGCTATTAATAGGAGCCAAGGGATAATTGATTCTGCTATATTTTTATTTTCCCTTTCAGGCTCCTTAAGCATCCATCAAGCTAACCCTACAGAGTGATTGGGAGCTTCCTCTTTATGCTACTGACTTGACTCCCCCTGTACCCCTAACAGGATACCAGAATCTTGTATCTGGCATTCCAATTACCTGAGACTGTTTCTTCTCCACTATCCTTCTCCCACTTTAACAATGACTTGAACCATGAGTTCATTGCAAACAACCCCTGCCAGATATTCTGGAATAGGTCTAATTTAGGATGGTCTAATGATTCAGGATGGAATTAAGAATACAATGAGACACTCATGGTCCATAAAATGCAATAAAAATGACTTCACTAATAACAAAGGACACAATACCTAAAGTTTAAAAAGACAGTAATAAGTATAAAAGGCTGCTTCCCTCTGGCCCCACATTTACTATAGCAATAGGCCATGCAAAGTCAGAAAGGCATTCCACAGGGCATTGGGAATTTGATACCAAGTCGCCATAAACTAGGCCTTTTATGGTTCTTTTGGCAAGAAATCCAAATTAATGATGATCCTAAGAACAACTTCCCCTGCCCCTTGTCAAGCAACCAGGCCAACCTATATAAAACAAGTGATACACCTATCATAGAGGCAATGCCAAAAGTGAGATAGAAAAGCCAGCCATCTTATGCAGCACCTTATGGGTACACAAAAGGTTCTTTGATTCCCACTAGGGTTGTCAATTACCTTGCTCAAAGTGCAATGTCATAGTATACCATAAGTTGCTAAGACCCATACTTGAATGAACATAACTTTGTGCACAACCAATCTCTCCTATATCCTCTGAGTTAAGCCTAAATCAAACTAGCTTCCAATGGCTAGGGGAGAGATTGGTTGTGCACAAAGTTATCTCTTATAAAGGCCAGCTATGAGCATTTGCTTCCTTCTAGAGTTTCTGGAATCTTTCTTGAGTCAATCTTGAAACAGACCTGGTCTTACTTCCTGTATGTTCTCAGGCACTAGACAAGATCTCTAGGAACAGCTCCAGGCTTTAATGAAATTCCTAAGCCTGTTCTAGTCCTAACCTTCATGAAGATGCCAGACCTAGAATGAGTTCCAGGGACAGAAAGAATGAGGTATGATTAATGTGACAGTTGCCTTGATGTATTCTATACCCTATAGGTTTTCCTCTTTCTCTGTTCTCTCTCTATTCTGGTCTCTTCTGTAGGCTCTTATCTCTATTTCCTTAACGTTGGCATTCCCAAAGGTTCTATCTAAAACACTCTTTTCTCCTAAAGAAAAGAATTAACTCTATGAAGATGACTCCCTAATATATGTATCTTTACCCCTGACCTTTCTATTTTCAGATATGCATCCCAGATGCCTAAAGGATAGTTCTATCTAGAAGTTCCACTTATGTTTCAAATTCAGCATATTCAAAAATAGACTTTTGATCCACTCCTTTATTTTTCCTCTGAGGACACTCTATGAACTGTCTTTTCATCTAGCTTCAACTAATTTGTCTTCTGATTTTACCTTGAGTGTGACTGTTAATGTGAATGTTTCTGTTTTTTCAATATTATATTAACTTTATATGGGACAAAGATCTTATATTTAAAATATCAACAGTTAAATTAATATTTTAGATCTAAAAACTGTAATTTTACATGTTACCTGAATATAAAAGTTTACAACATTTTAAAAATTAGAGCATAAGAGCATTGAGTACTCTTCACAGATAGAGCTAAAAGGATAATTATAGGAATTTTTTTTTTCCCTTCAAGTTAACAAATACTTATTAAGCATCTGCTACTTGCAAGGTACTGGGCTGGGCCCTAGCAGAAACAAAGACCAAAATAAAATGTGAAATACTCATTGTCCTGAAGAAGCCTGTGTTCAAGTAGGCAGATAGAAGATTCCAGAGAAGAAATCTTAGAACAAAGGGTAGCCTTTGGTTACTGTGAATCTGCAGAGATTTCCAACTGGATGATAGTGACTTGAAACTTGAAATTACTATTTTTCTGATCACTGTAAGGTATTATTTAAAGTTTGTATTGATAATTTTTGGGTTTTATTGATATTTTGGGGATTTTTACTTTGTCTCCATTTCCCAATATGCTTCTCCCCCATCTCCTTCACAAAGAGATATTCCTTGTAACAATGGTTAAAAAAGAAAGAAAGAAAAAACAATTCAGTAAAACTAACTAACATTTCCAACAGGTCTGACAATCTGTGCAATGTTCAACACAAAGTCCCCTACCTCTGCAAAGAAAGGTATAAAGTACATTTTCTCAATTTTAGTTTGTAGCTAAGCTTGGTCATTTTAATTATATAGTAACCAGTTTCTGGCTTTTTTGTTCTTTCTATCTCCGTTGTTTTCTTAGTAGTATAGGGGTAGAATTCTTAAAGGATGAGGGAAATGATAAAAAGTAGATAGTTTTGACTACGTGGCATTAAAAATCTTTTGCACTAATAAGATGAAGACAAAATGAGGAAAGAAAGAGCAGAGGGGGGACATTTGAATAAAACATTATTGATTTTAACAAGTCTGATATCCAAAATATCTAGGGAATTAACATAAATCTATTATACTCGTGGCAAGATGGAGAAGCAAGAAGAAGTATAGTCAAGTTGTCCTCAACACAACTCCTCCGCAAATATCTAGAAAACGCACCAGACCAAATCTTTTTTTAAAAATGTACTTTTAGGGGCAGCTAGGTGGTACAGCGGATAGAGCACCAGCCCTGGGTTCAGGAGGACCTGAGTTCAAATCCAGCCTCAGACACATAACACTGACTAGCTGTGTGACCCTGGACAAATCACTTAATCCCATTTGCCTAACCCCCCTAAAAAATTTATTTTTGGCATTTTTTTTAAATTTTGAGTTTCAAATTCTCTCCCTCCAACCCCTCCTCCACTGAGAAAGCAAGGAATGTGATATCAATTTTACATATGAAATCATGCAAAGCATATTTCCATATTAACCATGTTGCAAAAAAAAAAGGAGGGGGTGGGGTGGGGACAAAAAAATAAAGTGAGAAAATTATGCCTCATTTTGTAGCCAGAATTCCTCAGTTCTGTCTCTGGAGGTATATAGCATTTTTCATCATCATGAGTCCTTCTGAATTGTCTTCAATCATTGTATCTATCAGAGTCGCCAAGTCTTTCACAGTTAGTCATTGTTACAATATTGCTGTTACTATGTATAGTGTTCTGGTTCAGTTCATTTCATTTTGAATCAGTTCATGTAAACCTTCCTAGGTTTTTCTGAAACCATCCCATTTGTTATTTCATATACCTCAATAGTATTCCATCACAATCATATACCACAACTTGTTCGGCTATTCCTAAGTTGATGGGCATCCTCAATGTCCAGTTCTTTGCCATCACAAAAAGCTACAAAAAATATATTTTTATATATAATCCCCTTTCCTTTTTTTTTGATCTCTTTGGTGTATAGACCTAGTAGTAGTATTGCTAGATCACAGTTTTAAAGTCCTTTGGGCATGGTTCCAAATTGTTCTCCAGAATGTTTGGACCAATTCACAACTCTACTAGCAGTGCATTAGTACACCTATTTTCCCACATCCGCTCCAGCATTTGTCATTTCTGATAGATGTGAGGTGGTAGACCAAATCTTGATTGGAAAGTCCAAGAAAAAAAAAATCACAGTGAGTTACATTTCAAGCTCAAGCTAGCATAGGGAGACAGAGAGGTTTTTGAACAGTGGGGACAGGGTCTGGTCAGGGGCAAACTACACAGGGTATTCCAGCACACAGGAACTGAAAGCAAACCAAGGCTGTGCACTATGGCAGGAAGAAATCTCATCACCATACCGGGGAACCCCAACCTTGTGCAGAGTGAGAGAACGGGTCCAACTAGAAGCTCTGTCCTTCACTACTCAGTTCCAAGTCACAGATCCAGGATGGACTGAGGAGGGGACCTGCACTTAGAGGTGTTCCAGGGCTAGATATGGTTGTGGGACCTAAGCTATGTAGGATCACGGAGCAAGTTCAGAAGCAAACAACAGCTGGGGGGGCTCTGACTTAGAAGAGGAGTCTCAGTTCCAGCCTCCAGTCTAGTCTGAAGCCTACAGTGAATAACCAGAGCAGGAATTTTAGAACAAAGGGTAGCCTTTGGTTACTGTGAATCTGCAGAGATTTCCAGCTGGATGATAGTGACTCAGTCCAGCAGCAGTCTACTGGAACTTTGACCGGGGCAAGACCTGAGCCCAAGTCAAGAACTTGCAGAGCTCAGGGCAGTGAGGTAGGGGTTAGAGTAGTCAGACTTTTGCCTAGATCAGGCTGCTTTGGGAGCCCTTGAAAACTTTCAGGTCTTCCATCTGAGCCACCCCTGTCATTCCAGGATAAAAATAACACTCAATACCCCAGGAAAGCAGCAAAAAGACTTGTGAGGACAAAAGTTCCGCCCAGACATTCTCCCCAGAAGTGTGCAAACTTGGTCCTCACATAAAGTCTGAAATGAGAAAGTAGTGTGGAAGGATGAGTAAATAAAAAAGAATCCCATCACAAAGAATTATTATGGTGACAGGGACAATCAAGACACAGACACAAATCCAGAAGAAAATGCCTCCAAAACATCTACAGCAAAGCCTCAAAGAAAAGCATAGCTTATCCACAAATCCGACCAGAATCCTTTAAGAGATGAAGCAAGTTTTTTTTTTAAGAACTAAAAATGATTCAAAAAACCAAATTAGTGTACTTTAAGAGGACATTGGAGAAAGAAAAGAGAACTATGGAAGAATGATTTGAAAAGAAAATTAGCAGCTTGGCACAGGAGGCACAAAAGCTTAACCAAGAAAAAGTTCCCTAAATACAAGAATTTACCAAATAGAAACTAATGACACAATGAGACAAGAAATATTAGTCAAAAGCCTAGGGGGAAAAATAAAAGAAAATATAAAGTATCTCATAGAAAAACAACTGACCAGGGGCAGCTAGGTGGCACAGTGGATAGAGCACCAGCCCTGAAGTCAGGAGGACCTGAGTTCAAATTTGACCTTGGACCGAACACTTGACACTTACTAGCTGTGTGACCCTGGGCAAGTCACTTAACCCCAAGTGCCTAAAAAAAAGAAAAACAACTGACCTAAAAAAAAAATGAAGGAAAGATAATTTAAGAATGACCAGAATAGGGGCAGCTAGGTGGCTCAGTAAATAGAGCACTGACCCTGGAGTCAGGAGGACCTGAGTTCAAATCTGGCCTCAGACACATAACACTTAATAGCTGTGTGACTCTGCACAAGTCACTTAGCCCCAATTGCCTCACAAAAAAAAAAAAAAGAAGAAGAAGAAGAAGAAAAAAGAATCACCAGAATACCTGAAAGCCAGGACCAAAAAAAATCCTAGATCCATACTTCAAGGCATCATAAAAGCTAGTTGCCCAGCTCTCTTAGAACCAGAGGGTAAAACAAAGCCCAGCAGGAAGAGATAGAGAAATTCCGTTTAAAATAACTGCAGACAATATAAAATACTTGGGAGTCTACCTGCCAAGACAAACCCCAGAACTATATGAACACAATTACAAAACACTTTTCACACAAATAATGTCAAATCTAAACAATTGGAGAAATATTAATCATTCATGGATATGCTGAGCCAATATAATGAAAATGACAATTTTATGTAATTTATTTATTCAGTGCCATATCAATCAAACTACCAAAAAATTATTTTATAGAACTAGAAAAAATAACAAAATTCACCTGGAAGAACAAAAAATCAAGAATATCAAGTGAATCAGTGAAAAAAAAAATGTGAAGGAAGGTGGCTTAGCAGAAGCAGATCTCAAACTATATTACAAATTGATAATCATCAAAATAATCTGGTATGGTTAGGAAATAGAGTGATGTCTCAGTGGAATAGGTTAGGCACACAATACACAATAGTAAATGGCCATAGTAATATAATGTTTGTCAAACCCAAAAATCCAAGATTTGGGACAAGAAATCACTATTTGACAAAAAATGCTGGGAGAACTGGAAAGCAGTTTGGCAGAAACTAGATATAGACCAACATCTCACACCATATACTAAAATAAAGTCAAAGTATGTATATGATTTAGACATAAAGGATGATATAAGCAAATTAGGGGAGCATGGAATATTTTACCTGTCAGATTTATGGATAAGGGAAGAATTTATGACCAAATAAGAGAGAGAGAGCATTACGGTATGTAAAATGGATAATATCAATTACATCAAATTAAAAAGGTTTTGCACAAATAAAACCAATTCTGCCAACATTAGAAGGAAAACAAGAAACTGGGGGGGGGGGGTGATTTATAGCATGTTTCTTTGATAAAGGCCTCATTTCTCAAAGAGAACTGAGTCAAATTTATAAGAATGAGTCATTCCCCAATTGACAAGTGGTCAAAGGATATGAACAGGCAGTTTTCAGAAAAAGAAATCAAAAGTTATCTGTAGTCATGTGAAAAAAATGCTTTAAATCACTATTGATAAGAGAAATGATAATTAAAACAATCTTATACCTATGATATTGACTAATATGACAGAAAAGGAAAATGACAAATGTTGGCAAGGATATGGAAAAATAGGGACACTAATGCATTGTTGGTGGAGTTGTGAACTGACCAACCATTTTGGAGAGCAATTTGAAACTATGCCCAAATGGCTATAAAACTATGCATACCCTTTGACTCAGCAAAATACCACTACTAGGTCTGTACCCGCAAAGAAATCAAAGAAAAAGAAAAAGATGTATACATACAAAAGTATTTATAGCAGCTCTTTTTGTGATAGCAAAGAATTGGAAATTGAGGGGGGATGGCCACTAATCAAGGAATGGCTAAATAAGATGTGGCATATGATTGTGGTGGAATGCTGTTGTGCTCTAAGAAATGATGCGTAGGATGCTTTCAGAAAAACCTGGAAAGGCATACATGAACTGATGCAAAGTAAAACGATCAGAACCAGGAGAACATTGTACCCAGTAACAGCAATATTGTACAATGATCAACTGTGAATGACTTAGCTGTTCTCAGCAATACAGTGCTTTAAAACGATTCCAAAGGATTTGTGATTAAAAAAAAAATGCTGTTTACATTTAGAGAAAGAACTGACAGAGTCTGAGTACAGATTGAAGCATACTTTTAATTTTTTCTGCATTTTCTTTTGCAACATGGCTAATATGGAAATGTTTTGCCTGACTGCACATGTGTGAAGTATACCTAATTTTTTGACTTCTTCAGGAGGGAAGAAGGGAAGGGATAAAGGAGTGAGAGAATATGGAACTCAATTTTTTTTAAATGTTAAAATTTTTTGTTTACATGTAATTGAGAAAAAAATCAAATATATAAAAGAACCAGATGGTAAAGTAGAAGTAAAATGCACCAATCACTTCTTGAAACCCCAAAATGAAAACTTCCAGGAATATCATAGCTAAAATTCAAAATTCCCTGTTCAAAGAAAAAAAATATAAGCAACCAAGAAGGAAGAATTCATTTACCAAAGAGACACAGTCAGGATCATGCAAGATTTAGCAGCCACCCTAAAAAAGGAGCAGAAGCCTTAGAATACTGTATTCCAGAAGACAAAAGATAGAGCCTTACAACCAAAAATAACTTAACCCAGTAAAATTGAATGTAATCCTCAGAGGAAAAAAATGGATCTTAAATGAAGGAGGACTTCTAAGCTTCCTGATGAAAAGAGCTGAGTAGAAACTTTGGGAAAAAAAAAAAGGCAACAAAACAGGAGTCAAGAGAAACATAAAAAGATAAACATGAATGTATAATCAAAAGGAATTAAACAAGAATGAACCGTAATATGGGGATATGATATATACAGTCAATCCTCAACATTTGCATGTTTAACTTCAGCACAGGATTGCATTGGCAAGCTATGCCCAGTAGAGAAAAATGAGGGACTTAATGTGGGCAACTTTGTGAAGCAGCTGGTATCCTACTAAGTGCTTCACAGCTTTTGTTTATCCTACCATTGTAAAGAGTTCCCTCTGCATTCATTGCATATTTTCATTGTTTGCCTTTACAACTTAGAGTTTTGTGTTGCAGTTATACTCCCAAAGTATAGGTCAAGTCCTTCAGGCTCTAAGCCCTCGATGGTATAGCTGTTGGCCTAACTGACAAAGCTGGCTAGAGACACCAAAGCAATACCATCCGTAGTAACCTCAAGGTTAAATGTCAACTCACTTATGCTATGCTTCCATACTCTGAGACCCTTAAGGCTCTCAATCAACACACAAAGCAGATGTTGCTGATGGATTATTTCAAGCAGGTGATCTCCAACACCATCCACCATCTGTGAAGGACAGAGTATTGAAAGTGATATCAAGTCCTCCCCAGTCTTGGTCTCGGTGTCCTCCAACAGCAGCGACTAAAGTATCAGCAACCTTGGTTTTCAGGTTTTCAGGTAGAGAGATTTATAGCAGTATAATATATAGTATGATGTCCTCACACTGCTATCTGACATAGTGAAAGGTAAAATTCAGGCTTAAAAATGTTTTATTTTTGAGAATTTTATTTGCTGTACAGTATGAGCTGGAGAAGGAAATGGCAAAACACTCCAGTATCTTTGCCAAGAAAACTCCAAATGGGGTCATGAAGAGTCAGACATGACTGAAAAACGACTGAACAACAACCACAAAATTTATGGTACTGTAGATTTCATGTGTTATGAAAAGTGAATATTGTCTGAAATGTTTTTTTATTATTATTATTAAGACCTTAGCCAAAAAAAAAAAAGGTAATAGAATTTTAGGGAACTACCGGTGGGGAAAACTGTTTTGCATTGTCATGAGTAAAATTCAACCAAAATAAACTGAGGCATGTTTTCTCCAAGCAAGATAACAGTTTATTAGCAGGGTGTGGACTTGTTAGTAAAGTGTGTCAAATAGCTACCTCAGTTAGGTCAAAAGACCCTGAGGAGGAAGCACAGTACCTTTTTATAAACATAGAACAAAAAACAGAACAAGGTAGATGAGGAAGTAACACAATTGGTTATATGGTTGGCAGGATTGTGGGGGTGAAGACAACATGTTTACCTGAAGAAAAATGGGCTAACCCTCACATGGAGCCAGTAACTACCCCTCTCAGAGGAATGCTTGATTGATTTTATGGCACCCATCTGCATTCTGAGGCTAGAATGGATCAGGGATAGCAGACTCACTGGCTCCTGGGAGTGAAATAATAAGACTTCTTTTTAATTGGGCAAGAATAGGCAAATGTGGAACCAAGTGAATTTGTAGCAAATAGAGGTTATGGAGTCTTCCGGGAGCTGAAGTTATGAGGAATAACAAGTTTTCTTGGCATAAAGTGATTTGTAGTCAATGTAGAGATAATTCCCTTTGAATTAGTTTTATGAGAACATTGAACCTCCAAACTTAGCTCAGGGTTTTTCTGTAATCAAAAGTGATCAATAGTGAAAACTAAACTTTTGCATTTAAATTGAGAGAGGAAGACTGAACTTTTGAACTCATGAGCCTTTTTACTCAGAGACAGAAAAAAGGGCTTGGGTTGTTATATAAAATACTGAATAGAATCAACTACAGAGTGGAATCAAATGAAAAATACAAAATCAACATTTGGTTTTCTCAGTATGTTACCTATTTTATTTTATGGATTATTTCATGGTTACTATGTTAGGAAAAATGCATATTATCAGAATTAATGTTTTGTTATAAAGAATTTTATGCAAAAAAAGTTTTTTTCAGCAATCTCTAGCAAAAGATTACCGTTTGGGGTGGTCATGGGAACCTAACCCCCTATTTCCCATAGGCTCAGTGTATCATCATTCAAGTTTTTTGCTTTCATCCCAATTTTCCAAGACTGTTACCTCCAAGAAAGTTGAGGATTGATTGTATATTCTTTCTGAACTCTATTCATCATCAGGTCAATAGAGGGAGTCTAATTAAACAGAAAGCCTGAGAGCAGTTCTATTTTATCTTGATCATCTTAAAAATGTATAAAGCATTCTGCATTAGTAGTCCCTGGTCATACAGTTTTCATTTTAGTTTTTAAACAAAAAAAAAGGAAGGAGAGCTACAGGTTGTTAACTTAGGTTTTAGCTGGATCAAGTAAAGGTTTTTTAAGGACAGGGAAATCTGGGAATAATTGTAGGATGCAGGCAATAAGGAGTGGTTACTAAAGAGAGATTGCGATTAGGAGAGAGGGTAAACAAAGGGGCAAACATCATAGTTGGGGGATGGGATCAAGGACACAGGTAGAAGGGCTGACTTTGGCAAGGAGAACCACCATTTTTTAAGACTGGAGCAAGGAGGAGAAGTTGATATTGAAGGGGGTTGGGTATAAAATTGGGGAGAAGAGGGATCATACAATGGATGGCTTCAGTTTTTCAGTAAAGTATGAAACTAAATCATCATTAAACTGGGACAATCAGTCAGTCTGTCGAGGAGCATATATTAATCACCTGTTATTTGCTAGGTACTATGCTGAGTAAGGTCTTGGGGCAAACTCTTCTGTTTGGTGAGTTCATGAGGAACCCCAGCCATGCCCACTTCATTCCCTGTTCAACTCACTCTCTGTACTTCTCACTAATAGCTTTTCCCCCTTGTTGATATTTTCTCCACACAGGGACCATCTTGTTTTCTTGTATTTGTATCCCTGTAAGTGCTTAATAAGTGCTATGTCTATTTATATCTATCTAAGCACTGGGTATACAAATAAAAAAAAACAAAGCCTGCCTTCATGGTGTTTCAGTTCTACTGTTGGAAATAGTATGTCAATAAATAGTTACGTAGCAGATACAGCTCAAGTAGGTGGAAAGTGATCTTAGAAGAGAAAACTCTAGCAGCTAGAAAAGGAAGGGGGGAGAGAGAAGGGGAACAGGAAAAGCCTCCTGCAGAGGGTGGTGTAGAGCTGGTGGTGGTATAGGTGACTTTAGGGGATAAGAGAAAGTTTGGAATATGTGCTCTGAAAAGTGAGAGGAAGTCAATCAGGGAAGAGCAGAAGAATTGTCTTACAGCAGTGAGAGACTGGTAGAGATTAGATGACAAATTTGTAGTAGAACTAATCAGCACAGTTGTGCATTTTCCTGCAGCATCTTTCAACAGTTTGTGAGTAGGAACAGAGCCTTCTCTGTTGGTGAAGGGTGAGTAAAATACCCATATTAGTGTTTGGAAGAAGAAAAGTGAAAATGAGACAAAGGGGAAAGGGATGTGAAAGTAGAGGACGGCATAAAGTGGAACTATATAATTAGAGTTAAGATTACCTATGATTTTGTGTCCAACCTTCTCGTGATGAACCTCTCTATGCTTATCCAGACTGTTTAAAACCTTGAGCTAGTGGATTTGTTTGTTTCTTCCTTCCTCATATGCCATATCCAATTAAAATTCTGTATCTCTAACCCATTGCTATAGGCTTTTGTTACCACTTTCCTTGGCGATTTATTTTGTTAGTAGATTTTTATTAGTGCCTTTTGTTTTTATATCAAGTAGATTTTTCTCTGTGTCTCACCCTCCTCATAAAGACTCATCCCTTATAACAAAGAATTTTAAAAAAAAAAGGAAAGAAGGGGGAAATTAGCAAAACAAATCAATATATTTTTTAGAAATCTGACATTGTATGCAATGTTCCATAACCATGGGTCCCCTTCCCTCTACATAGGAGCATGGAAGAGATTCTTCTTTGGGATCGAGTGTGTTCTTTATCATTTCCTGCCATTCATCTTCATGAATAGTTTTTGTTCTTTCTATTTACATTGGTATAGTCATTATGTACATTGTTTTTCTGGCTACTTACTTCACTTTGCATCAGTTCTTGTAAGTTTTCCCATGTTTCTTTATATTCATCTTACTCATCATTTCTTACAGCATAGAAATAGTTCATTAAATTCATACAACACAATTTGTTTCCAGTTATTTGCTATCCAGTTACATGCTAGTACACTTGGAACCTTTCTTTTGTCAATAACTTTTTTAGGATATTTACCTAGCCATGGAATCTTTCAGTCAGAATTTATGAGCATTGTAGCCTGTTATCTGCATAATTCCAGATTGCTTTCCAGAATTCACAGCTCGCCCAAGAATCCATTACTATGCCTGTCTTTCCATACTTTCTCCAACATCGACTATTCCCATATCCTATCGTCTTTGACAATTTGCTGGGAGTGAGGTACAACCTTGGAGGTTTCTGTTTTTCTAATTGTTAGTGATTTGGAGATTTCTTTGATATAGTTGTTAATAGTTTGCAATTATTCTTTTGAGAATTGTCTGTTCATATGCTCCAACCACTTCTTTTAGGGATTGGCTTTTTGTCCTTAATACTTCTGTTAGTTTTCTATATATCTTGGATACTAAACCCTCATCAGTATTTTGATACAAAGATTTTTTTTCTTTGTGGACTATTTCAATAGTCTCTTAACCAGTCTTCCTACTTCCACTCTCTCTCCTCTAATCCATCTTTTGTAGAACTGTCAGATTAGTTCTCCTTATGTACAATCTTATTGTGTCATTTCTCTGTTTAAAATCTTATGATCTGGGGCAGCTAGGTGGCGCAGTGGATAGAGCTCCAGCCTTGGAGGCAGGAGGACCTGAGTTCAAATGTGGCCTCAGACACATAACACTT
Organism: Vombatus ursinus; assembly: GCF_900497805.2. Taxonomy (NCBI): domain Eukaryota; kingdom Metazoa; phylum Chordata; class Mammalia; order Diprotodontia; family Vombatidae; genus Vombatus; species Vombatus ursinus. The sequence continues at coordinate 5,402 of NW_020952866.1, read as the reverse complement.
AATAGCTGTGTGACCCTGGGCAAGTCACTTAACCCCATTGCCTAGCCAAAAATAAAATAAAATAAAATCTTACAATCTGTCACGAACTCTACTTTTTCATTCTTCTCGTACTTCCCTGTAGCCAAAATTGATATCCCTTATGTATATCCTCTGTTGACTTACCTGTGTATCTTTGCTTTTGTTGTTCTATGTACCTGGAATGTCCTTCTACCACCACTCTCCCTTCTCTGCCAGTTGAAATTTTGCCTTGCCCAACTGTTATTTCTTTCGTGAAGCGTTCTTTGATTTCTTCTACTACACCCTAAACAGTAACAATCTTTCTATTCCCTCCCTACTTGCCCTCTACCACCATGAACTTTGTGTAAACTTATTTGGACTTTCTTATACATCAGTATCTTTGTGTGTATTAGTTATACATATACATATACACATACACAGACAGGTTAGAATATATATATATATATATATATATACATATATATATTCTAACCTGTCTTCTAGATTTGTGAACTCTGTGAAGGGCTGGGTAATTTAATGTTTTTTTCTTTCCCACATTCTCTAGTACGTAGCATGATTAATTCCTAACAGATACTTAATAAGTAATTGCTTTGGTTGAAGTTCTATGACAGGTGCCCTGTTTGCCCACCAATAGAAAATGTTATAGCTCAGCAACTCTCACTTTCAAGAGACCTGACCCATTTTCTACATTTCTTCAAAAGGAGAAGTCCTTTACAATCCCCATGTTACACACATCACAGCTTCTCCTCTGCCCAGCCAGAGTAATTTCAAGTCCAGCTCCCTACCTCCCATGAGTTCCCCTTGGTTACAGTTCAGATTTTTGGAGCCTGGTAGAAATACACCCTTTTGACATTCTTCTCCTGAGCTTCTTTCTGCCATTTCTCTATCACACAGTAAATGGCCTCCAAGCCCGGACCTTTGGCATCTGGACTCTGCTCTCGTCAGTGATTCGCTGCTTCTGTGCCATCGATATCCACAACAAGACGTAAGTGAAGGGAGGGGAGTTTCAGGGTCCTTTTGGGATTCAGACACCAGGGAAACATACAACCCCATTCTCATCCAGTTTCTTAATCATAATTACATTCAATTCATATTGATAACAAAGTTAATCACTTCTGCTCCCCTAGGGCCTGAGATCCTCAAGTGATTTAATGGTGTCTTTAAGATCTTAAGATACTGTTGAGCCAACAGTGTAAATTGTGTTGCTGACCTAGTGGTGCCCATTTTTTTTAACATTGTCTCCATTGTTACCTAGAAGAGATCTCCTTATATACACTTAACTCTGCCCTTAGAAAGCAGAGGAAATTAGGCGTCACAATCCTCTTCTTAAAGCCAGAGAAGCTAGGGCACTCAAAATTATGTAGTGAGTCATTAGAAATAAGTCTAGAGGTCCTGACTTTTCTATCTAATGCCTCACTTTATACTGGGAGATTTGTATGTTTTTAGTATGTGAGCATTCTATGACCAACTCTGTTTTTACAGAAGAAAACTTCATCGCTTCAAACTGGTTCAAAATCAGAGAGTAACTTAATCTTGTACACCAGCATTTCAAAAGCAGTATTTCACAGATTATGAATGGGGCTAGGGAGTTGAGGAAAAGTCTTTGAAAGAATTTCAGTGATAGCAGTATTTTCCCATCTAAAGTATTATGGTTTTAGAGCTATGCATGTTGTTGTTCAGTCATTCAGCTGTGCCTGATTTGTCCATGGAGTTTTCTTGGCAAAGATACTGGAGTGGTGTGCCACTGCCTTCTCCCAATGAGTACCCATTTTACAGATGAGGAACTGAGGCAAATTGGGGTTAAGTGACTTGCCCAGGACAGCTAGTCTGAGGCCAGATTTGAATTAAGATCTTCCTGACTCCAGGCTCAGTGCTGTATCCACTAGCTGCCCCAGATCTATGTATAGAGGCCAATATTTATATTGTGTGGTATTTTTTTTTTCAGTATGAAAATAGGCTTATTTTCCTCTGAAACTTTCCTGACTTTCATTTACCCTAACCCACTGGACTAGTATTTATGGGTTCTATCAATATATTTCAAACCTCAAAGTGTCTGAGGGCCAAATTTTAATTTGAAAAGCACTCCTATTTAACATCCTTAGTTTTACCCTGTTTGGAACCACAAGAGGGCGCTCAAAGCTTTCTTTTCTGTAGCACTCACTACAGAAACAAAATCCTAGGCATTTTTTTGAGAGGCGCATCCGTGGATGAGAGGCCTTGAAAAGCCAGGATTCTTAAGACTTCGGCTTTTCTATACTCATTTTAGAATTTCATTCCCGGTCCCTGGGACTAGTGACTAGGACACCAAAGTGAACTGAACTGAGAGAGGCCAGCTCTGAGGGATTTAGAAAGAGGCTGTTCTCATTATAGATTCCACAGGCTCATTGTAATATTTTGAACTGGAAATGATTCCATTTTACCCCTGTATCCTTAAGTGTGACTCCTGCCAAAGAATCACCCCTTTGCCAAGATGAGAGATGGGTTGTTTCCTGAATGTGTGTGTCATCTGCTAGCTGGTTGTGCTGTGGCCAGAGGCAGCCCTTGAAGAGGTCGGCAAAGGATAGCTGATGTATGACTTTGAAGGCAGCTTGTTGAAGTTCCTTCCAGTCCAAGCTCTCCCACTAACTAGATGCGAGTTGTTAAGCTAGCGATTGGCCATGCCTGCCTCAGTTTCTTATCTATAAAATAAGGTAATACTTAAACGTAACTCTCAGAACTATTTTTGAAAATAAAACAATATTAGAAATGCTATACAAGATGAAATATTCCTATTATATATAAGGGTAGATTTTTTTCTTTGCTCTTAGAATAAATACACTGAACCTTTAGTCATTTCTTTTGTTTTACTAACCCTTCTCCCCACAGCATTATCTTTGCCATCACAAGTGATCTTTTCTATAGGACAATTCCAAAGTCCCTTCTTTCAGCCCTTTTTAGTCCCCAAACTATTATCCATCTGCCCATGGTTAGAGTGAACTTGAAGTCACATCAAATACTGACTAGCTTAGTGATCTGAGAAAGTCACTTAGCCCCTGGCCCCAATCTCTTAATTCACCTTACAGGGTTTGTTGTGGGGATTACATGAGAAAACATGTAAAGGTTGGACCCCTGAGGGCAATTGGTGGTTTGCAAAACTTAAGCTTCATACAAATGCCATCTTATGCTTCTATCTTCATCAGGGCAGGTTCTAGTTATCCTTCAAAGCCTGTCTCACAAATGACCTTCTTCATCATGATTTCCCCAAAGTGAACTCTTGCAGCATGTCTGTACCTCTTTCGCAAGTCACTGGGTTAGCCTTCTGTTTCGCTGGATCTGTATCCGCTTGCTGATACATGGAAAGTCGCCCCTGCCTGGATATCCCACTTATCTAGCAAATGGAAACCGTCATTGTGGTTCTTTGGCTGTATTGACTTGGGCTATGCCTGAGGAAGTGATGGTGTCTCCAAAATGCCAAGGCAGAATGCAGCTTGTTTCTAGAACTCCCCTGAGAACTAGGGAAGCATATGCTTTCTCTTGCCAGAATCATCTGTTCCCATTGAATGTTTTTATATGTTGTTGGCCACTGGATTCTTTGCTGCAGAGTTATATATTCTGCACCCCATAAAACAATAACTTCATACTCTTACTGTCTGCTCATCTGCAGTCTCTATCACATCACACTCTGGACCTTCTTCCTTGCTTTGGGACACTTTCTCACTGAGGTGTTTGTATTCGAGACAGCTGCTCCAACGGTTGGAGTCCTGGCCCCATTGATGGTGGCAAGTGAGTATAAAGCAGCTGCCTTACTCCCCCTCACTGAAGTATAGTTCATATCCTTCTAAGCTGGGTCTAAATGTGGGAGGGGAGGAATGAAATGACAAAAGGTATGATAATCACCATGTTCATGCCAAATATTTGATTGACTGGTGACCTTTTTTTGTGTATTTAAGGTTTCTCTGTCTTTGGAATGCTGCTTGGACTACAGTACCTGGAGGTAGAGCGAGTGTCCCGGCACAAGAAGAGAAAATGAAGCCCTGTGTACATCTGCGGTTTGCCAGCATCACTTACCCATGGCTGAGCCTTCCTCTACTGTGTTCTCTCCCCACCTATCCTGGTGTCTTTTCTCTCCTTGGCCATCAGCCTCCTTTTGCGCCCCCATTCTCTTAGTATTTTGAATTACGGCCACAGCTAGGTTTCCCCTTCCTGACCTCTACCTTCATTTTTGGTTTCATCAATTGATTTTACTTTTGTGGAGAGAAGATGAGAGGTGGAAATCCTAAAGCTGTCATCCTGTCACAGATAATCTCTAATAGAACTTTGGTATCAGGGACTTGACTAATCAGAATGGGGTCTCCTCTCCCACTGGGACCAAGATTCTTCAAAATTATTAAGATGAGAAAATGGCCCTGTGAACCAGCAAACCCATAGAAATCTATGTGTTACTTCTGAGTTTGGAGAGGAAAGATCTGTGTCTTATTGTAGACCTTATGAAAATTGATGTCTATGTAGGTCGTTTTGTAATAAACGGTAAACAAACATGTGCTTCTTTGGATCTTTTTGTTCTAATTTCATCCAACAGAGCAAGAGTTCCCTTACCTCACCTGTGTCCTAAGGCGAGGGAAGAAAATGTAGCCATTTATTCCACTTCCTCATCATTAAAATAACCACTTCTTATTTTAAAATAGCCCAAGGTCCATATATTCCAGGAATCCTAGTCTTCATCTCTAATAGCAATGAGCTTTTAATTTCCTCTTTGTCATTCATTTCCCATGACTCGGGAAAATTCTTCCCTAGGTCTGGAGTTCACAGTTACCAGGACCCTATCTGATTTCCTTCTCTCTTCGTAACCTCGAAAGGAGATGAATAGTTGGGAAAGCAGAGGGAGAAGATATATTTAGGCCCTACATAAGTAAAAAGTCATCAGAAGGTACAGGGTGAAACCTTGTAAGCCACATACCAGCAAATACATGAGTCAGCATGGATTAGTAAATAGAAAGCTAGATTTGAAATCTGAAACACCCAGGTTCCAGTTGTACCTGTGGTACTACCTGTGTTGTCGTGGAGCTAACCAAGATGGGTCAAAATGAATGTGATCAGGATTACCAATAAACAGATTAAGGAGGATCCCAGGGAAGAGGCTGCTAAAAAGGGGACACTGGGAAAGCTAGGTGGCCCAGTAGATAGAGCATTGGCCCTGAAGTCAGGAGGGCCTGAGTTCAAATGTGGCCTCAGACCAAACATTTGACACTTACTAGCTGTATGACCCTGGGCAAGTCACTTAACCCCTATTGCCAAAAAAAAGAGGACACCAGCCAAGGGCGTAAGTGGATAGGGCCAAAAGACAACAGAAGAGGGACAATCAGGCCTAAGTGGCAAAAAAAGAAAAAAAAAAAGGCGAATCGAGA